>NC_134827.1:66409732-66441805 GCF_004210375.1 Tachypleus tridentatus | reverse complement strand
ACAGCTTGTCAAGGAATGAAACAAAAACATAAACGATATTAATTCATTTCACTCTTGAACGAACACGACGTCGGTTTAATAAAATATTGTTTTTTTGTTTTCCTTAAGGCTAACTCTTTCTATTGTTTTTAAATATACAATGATTTGAAAACAAAGCCTATTACAGTTACGACAGTGTTCGTACCTGCGTCGTGAGTAGTTTTCCTCATAACTTATAAAGAATCATAGGTAGGCTAATAGAAGTAAGGTATATTATAAATATTATACTAACACACACATACATAATTTGTATGTAAAATTGAACTACAAGTAATGTTCTCTCTTACCAACTTCACTCTTGGTTCTCTCTGTGGAATTGGTTCTCTCTGAAGGGCGTTCGGGGCGAGGAGTTTAGCAGTTGATCCTGTAAGCTTAAACTTGGCAATTATGCTTTGAACAATAGATTTTGGCACATTAGGTTGTGTAGCAATACCGGAAAGAGACACACGAGACTTGTATTTTACAATAATTCGGTTTTAAATCACTGGACAGTTGTTTCCTGTTCGCCATGTGACCAAGCAGATAATGACGAATACGGTGCTAAATTGCCTGAAGTACATTTTACTGGCTAAATTCCAATACTTATGAGCCCAGTGTCTAGTTCTGGAATGGTATAATGTAGTTTATTCAACAAACTAAACAAAATTTTACAGGAATATCAGTTTTTTCACACGTTCTGAACTGTACGAACACTTTCTGCTCATATTTTTGGTTATTTGTTTATAAACAGTTTATTTGTTGTTTAATTTACATACAAAATTATGTAGATAGTTGTTTTACAATATTTATAATATATACCCTAATGATCTTTTTAATCAACCACTCAACAGGGGTACAATTTTCTGTCGTAACTGTATACATTCAATATTTAGTTAAACAGCTTTTTTTGTCAATGCTCAATAAAATGTTTATAACTGAAAAGAGTCTTATTTTGTAAAAAAACAGAAAATTTTATTTAAATTCATTTTTGTGTCACTGATACCTCTCTTAATTAAATTTACTTTTTGTGTCACGCAGATACCTCTCTAATTAAATTCACTTTTGTGTCACGTGATACCTCTCTTAATTAAATTTGTGTGCACGCGATATCTCTTAATTAAATTCGCTTTTTTGTTGATATGCTGATACCTCTCTAAATAATTCACTTTTTTGTGTCACGCATTACCTCTCTTAATTAAATTCGCTTTTTTGTCACGCGATACCTCTCTTAATTCACTTTTGTGTCACGTGATACCTCTCTTAATTAAATTCTCCTCTATTACCCTTTCTTCACTGTTATATGGGTTTTAGACTTCCATCCTCACAACCCCAACTATCGATACTGACAGGCTAGTATTTTAAAATAATCTAATCATTCGTTAAATAGCTCACAAATTAGCCAATAAAACCACATTCGTTCCTGCACTTTAAAGTAGATTCCAGTAACCAAGTCACACTCACCTGATGACGTAATGAATCCTTCTGGCCAACAACAATATAAACGATTACACTGAGAAAAGTCCGAGCATAACTTCACGGTTAAATAATCGGTGGGGCTCGAATACTGCGCGATGTTGAATAATGTTCTTATTTTTTTATTATATTTGACTCTCACAAAATTATTTGTAAAGACATGACTAAGTTATTTTATGTCACTCATGTGTTATTCGGGACTCTGAGTTATAAGAATAACAGTGAATACCTTACCGAACCGTAGAATTGGGTGATGCTGACTGGTTGCTTGTTCTGTGATCAGTAGTTCAGGTATCGGACAGTCAACTGTAACCAATATAGTAACAAACGCAAAACTAATTCGGTGTATAAATGGTTCTGAAAATGTAGTTTAGAGTTAAATATTCAATTTCACTAACAAATATACATTTGTTTTGTTTTTAAACTCAAAGTACAAAATGTGCTGTACCCAACACGAATATCAAAACCAGCTGTGTGAACTCTCACACACGTACCGCTGAAACCACCACTGAGAGGGGGGACAAACATGTTTGAAGAAACTATTTATATATAAAAGAAACAAACAAGACTCACAGCTTTAGTATATGTTTCAAATCCATATAGCATATTTTCGAGTCACATTCTTGAATAATGATTGACATATAATTTTAAAGATAGGGATATTTCCTGTACTTAATGACAAACAAAAGAATATAACTCAACTTAGGGTATCAGGACTATCCAGAAGGAGAGATGTACAAGAAGTCATGCTTCAGCCATGGTAATAAAGTGAGAAACCCTGTAAAAGATGAATATTTACGAACACAAGGTTAGTGTTTCGCGCATGCAACATAACTTAAAGATCTTTGTCTAGAAACAAGGCTATCATGATACAGTTTTGCTAAAATAATATTTTCAGCCATACTTATATTAAACTCTTTCAAATCCGCAGGAAATGGAATGTGAAATAGGCACTTGGAAAAACATCATTCTCGCAACACTAAGTATATAATGAAAAGAGAAAAGGAAGCAGGGATGTGTTTCTGACACATGAATTGCTGTATAGCAACTTAGTGCGCTGGCTCTACGTGATGCGAACCATGAATCTTTAACTTCACATTGCGGGCACCCTAACCATAGAGACAAGCTCTAATCCGCTAAGTCAGTGAACCCCAGATTCAGGTAGAACCGTTTGTAACATTGAACTGCTGTCTGGGAAATAACGATTTTTTAAGCCTCGCTACATCGTTTACAATATAAAGACTTCAATCTCTGCATATAAATGGGGCTAGAGAGGGTCACGTTTTTTTATATCTATCATGGTATTTCACTATGATATATTAAATTGCTTATCTGTCTGATGAGTTTGACGTAGAAATACTAGAGGGAAGGTAGCTGGTTAACATCATCCATCGGGTAACTCATTCATTATCAACGAACAGTGGAATTGACCGTAAAGTTATAACGCCCACGGCTGAATGGGCGAGTATTTTCGTTGAAGGTATTCGAACTCGCAGAGTGCGAGTATAGTGTAGTAATCACCAGAATAATTTTCTGTTTGTTAAAACAAGACATTCGTTTGCCTAATAAAACATGTTTGTACACAAACATTTCAATGTATCCTTATTTAATTTTGTGTTCTATGTTTATTTGTTTTACACAAGTGAAGTGACTTAATCTTTTTTTAACCTTGGATCTTCGCCCATCTCTGAACCGGAGTTGTAAGAAGACATGAAAAAAATTAGTTGTTTTTTTTTGCAGTTAAAATTCGTTTTAAAATAGTGGCGTAACAAACATCCATTAAGAGTTTTGGAAATCTGCACCAGGTGGTTCAGGGCGCTCGATGCTTAATCTGAGTCACGGGTTCGAATTCCCTTCAAACCAAAAAAATGCTCGCCCTTTCAGCCGTTATATTGTGACGATCAATCCCACTATTCGTTGGTAAAGAGTAGCCCAAGAGTTGGTGGTGGATGGTGATGACTTCTTCTGCCTTCTCTCTAATCTTACTACTGCTACAATTAGGGACGGCTAGCGCAGATAGCTCCTCGTGTTGCTTTTGCGCAAAATTCAAAAACGAACAAGAGTTTTATTATTCCATGTACACGTTGAGTTTCAACTTCGTTTGCTACATGGTAGACGATCTATGTTGAGTTTCAACTTCGTTTGCTACATGGTAGACGATCTATGTTGAGTTTCAACTTCGTTTGCTACATGGTAGACTATCTATGTTGAGTTTCACCTTCGTTTTGCTACATGGTAGACGATCTATGCTCTTCCCATCATGAGTATCGAATCCCGGTTTGCAGCAGCTTAATTGCTTTTGTTTTGTGAATTTCGCGCAAAAGCTACACGAGGACTTATCTGCACCAGTCGTCCCTAATTAAGCAGTGTAAGACTAGAAGGAAGTCCCAGTCATCACCATCCACCGCAATGTGAAGTTAAGGATTCATGGTTCGCATCACGTTGCCTAAAAAATTCGCACTTTCCCTGTTGAAACAGTGCACGTGCGCTATAAAATGACAGTAAATTCCTAGTATTCAGCTGGACAGCAGCCTGAAAGTTGGCTGTTATTGTTGGCAAGCTGCCTTCCTTCTTGTATTTCAGTTTAAAATCAGAAACGGCTGTGCGCTGATCGCTCTTACGTTAGAAAACCTTATAAGAAACAAAGTGTAACATCTTTAGCCCACGTATTGGGCGGGTATTACAGTAACAAACAAGGTTTCACTCAACGCAACCTGCCAAATCGCGTGTTTCTATTAAACTCAGCACCCAGGCGAACCTATTGAGAACCATACCATGGTTCTGAAATCACAATACGTCGCACGTAGCTTCCTGTAACTTGTCCCTCTTGCTCCTCTATCTTAACTCTATATCCACCCGAGATTTCGTATCTGGTTACGTCACCGATTCACACTGAACTTTATATAAACGCAGGAAGTTTACCAGATTAAATCGTACCTATCGGGGACTCGTTTGGAACTTGTCTGATCTGACTGAAATTATCATCTCTGAAACAATCGCAATCAGGAAAACGTGACTATCAAAGCTCTCCCCACGAGACTGCCAGATCAGTAGACTTACAAGGTCAAATGGTCATCGAAAGCTAAGAGGTTAAGTCAAACAGAGAAGCAGCCAAACCTGAAAACAATTTGATGCGTTTAAGGTCACGTTTTAAATGGACATTTTGGAAAAAAAAATCATATGAGTTTCACATAGTTAAAACAGGATGGAGGTCATGATTTCAAAATATCACATCAAGTCAGGGTAAGATGAAGTACAACATTACATTGTGATGGAGTAGGGTGGACTTAAATATATCATAAGACCATACCAGAGAATACAATTTAATATTTTAAATGATACAACGTTGTTTGAAGAGATGAAGTGAGCCCCCCATTTTCAAACTCCACATTTACAGATTAGATTGGGAGAATATGGAAAGAGGTTTGGAAGGGCCCTTGAAAACGCATTAATACTTTGAAATATATATTATCTAGTTTGTAACCAGATCTATAAGTTGGTTCTGTCATGTGCAGAGATTGTTATTACGTTAATCCGGCGAACCACTTTCACTAATACAGTTGGATTCCAACTCTTTAAAGGAAAACGCGCTAAATTAGGGTTTATTATAGAGTTGGATGGCCGGATTCTTATGTCTATTAATTCACTATCTACTGGTGGAAACAAATCTCAAGACTTCGACAAAAAAATATTTTTTTTATCATCTCATGAATCACCTTCACCACCAACTTAACAAGATGCAAAATTCCAACATTAGCGACATTTTGGGTGATTAGTAAAACTGCCGATTTGACGATAAAACTAACAAAGAATTAGCACATAAAGACGACAGTGTTCTAGCAGACGGGTAAGACCTTTTGAATATTTTGTTCTCGTCTTTATATACCCTATCATTCTTTAATGATTCATTCTTCAATATATTTTGTATCTTTGCTAACCCTAACCTGCTAAGCCTAGTTGCAGTCCTTTAATTTTTCATCTTCTCACTAAAAGAAACGCAGCTAGTCAAACAGCAAAATAGCACCCTCGATCCATTATGAAGAATTCACTTTTATAACGCAACCACGTTTAAAATGTGGGTAATAATCTGGAGTGCCGCAAGGGTTCGAACTCGGCCTGACAGATCCGAAATCACATGTCCAACCATTGTTCTCTAAATGAAAGACGATTTCGAAACAAAACTGGAAGATTAAAAAAACCACAGTTAATGTTTTAAAAAAAACTGAAAAAGTGTATTCCACAGTTTCTGGGCAACGTTTAACTGAAAGACAAAGGATAGGCAACAAGTGAACAGTGCCCTCCGCAACCTTTGAGGTAAATCTTGTCTGGCTGAACAGTGAGGTTTTATCATCACTTTCATAGTGAAGAACTTGGGGCCCGGCATGGCCTAGCGCGTTAAGGCGTGCGCTTCGTAATCTGAGGGTCGCGGGTTCGCGCCCGAGTCGCGCCAAACATACTCGCCCTCCCAGCCGTGGGGGCGTTATAATGTGACGGTCAATCCCACTTTTCATTGGTAAAAGAGTAGCCCAAGAGTTGGCGGTGGGTGGTGATGACTAGCTGCCTTCCCTCTAGTCTTACACTGCTAAATTAGGGACGGCTAGCACAGATAGCCCTCGAGTAGCTTTGTGCGAAATTCCAAAAAAACAAACAAAACAAAAAGTGAAGAACTTGTTTTGGCAGCAACGGGAGACGAACCATGAACCCTTGAATTCACACACTGAACATGCTTAGCCCAAAAGGACAGGGACTTCCTGCAGTCCTCGTGTATTATTACGTACCCGGTTTCCTTCTTAAACAGGTGTAAATATTTACTGGTTTATTACACCATTTGAAAATTCCACTGTAGTTAATCGATGCTTGTTTGTTCTTGTTTGTTTTTGAATTTCGCACAAAGCTACACGAGGGCTATCTTCGCTAGCCGTCCACTTAGTAGTAGTGTAAGACAAGAGGGAAGGCAGCTAGTCATCACCACTCCACTCACCGCCAACTCGTGGGCTATTCTTTTACCGACGAATAGTGGGATTGATCGTACATTATAACGCCCCATGGCTGAAAGGGCGAGCATGTTTGAACAATGCAAACTGGATTCGAACCCCGTTAATCGATGCAAATTTAACACTATAACCTTCCGAATAATCCTGTTAGGTGACGAGAGTCGAACCCGCGCCCCACAGATTGCAAAGCCAACTGCCCTAACCGCTAGGCTAAACATCTCAACTTTTGTTTAATATAATATCTCCGAAATGTTTCAGTAACTTTAACAGCACTGTGACGGTTTTTGACATATGGTCCTGACTTCATGGCTGAACAACTTTATAACGCGTTTAATTTCTTGTGAACTTGTGTAAGATAAAAAAATGAGAATAGCCCTTAAGGTCAAATGTTTTACGAGTAACAATTCCGAAACTGAATCACACTTGTTTGTTCGTTGACTTTTCGCGCAGGATTGCACGTGCTTTAGCTGTCCTTAAGATTTAAATCACAGAACTACCCATTACTAACGAATAGTGGGATTGACTGTTACATTATAACGCTTTCACGTCCGAAAGGGGCGAGAATACTCGGTGAGGGATTCGAACTCGTAGCCCGCAGACAGCGAATCCAGTGTCTTAACCACCATGTCAGGAAAAACCCCACACAGGTTGTTTTTTTTTTATCAAAAGGCTAAAGAATAGGCTTTGGTTACGACAAAGAATCAAATCCCAGAAATAAGCGCTGTAACTCCATGTAACCACTGACCTACCAAGGGAATATGTAAAGCACGAAGTTACACCGGTTACAATGATCAAACTCCAAATGTTAGTGTTATAAGCCTCTAGAGGCACTATCATATTTTTCACCAGAATGTAATTTGTGCAGCATTAAAGAAAAGAATACATTTCGAAGGGTACAAAATATCGACCACCGTGTTTTAAGAGCTCGTCCTGCGTTGGTTGTTTCAGAAATTAGTAATCATACCACGAGAGAGCGCTTCATTATAATCCGTAACATAAAAAAACAAAATATATATATACGAAATTATACTCTAATTCTTTACATTCAATACGCATTCACTTCTAATTTACAAATAAAATTTTTATGTTATTAAAACTTATTTGAGTAAAAGCTTCGAAAGATGAAAATAAGAAAAAGGAAAATAAAACTTTTCCAGCACTTAATAGGGAAAATGTGAACACTATTAAATTAGTCTAAATACTAGCTGGTCAAAAGTTTAAGACCATACTGAAACGAAGCGCTAATCGGTGAACACGTAACGAAATTTAGTCATTTGTGTTCAAGCATTAGCGTTGTCAACATCTCCCACTGACATCTCCTGTGTTACATTGGGTAAAAACATAGCAAAGGCTGAAAAGTTGACAGAGTTTGAATGTGACAGAATTGTCGAGCTGCAAAAGCAAGGTCTCTCTCAACGTGTCATCACTGGTGAGATTGATGTAGTAAACTGATGTTGTAAATTTCTTAAAAGACCCTAAGGGATACGGAACGAGAATTTCAAGTGATGGTCCAAGAAAATTTCGGCGGCGTTGAGTGCAAGGATTCGACGGGTTGTCCGACAAGACACCAGCCGATCGTCGAAGCACATTAAGGCCCTTACGGACAAAGAATGCAGCTCAACAACAATAAGACGGTATCTACGAGAGAAAGGCTTTAAAAAACCGTAAACATCTTCAAAGGCCACGCCTCCACACCACGAAACAGCTCGGTTAAACTTTGCTCAGAAGCACCAAACATGGGACGTAGAAAAGTGGACGAAGGTTTTATCTGACAAAAAAATTAACTTGGGTGGTCCAGATGGCTTCCAACGTTACTGGCAAAATAAGGATATCCCACCGGAGTATTTTCTACACAACACAGTGAAGGAGATTCCATCATGATCTGAGGTGCTTTCTACTTTCATGGAACAATGGAGCTTCAGGTCATACAGGGCGTCAAACAGCAGCTGGCTACATTGGCATGTTGGAGAGAGCATTCTCATTGACTGAAGGCCTTCGCTTGTGTGGAAATGACTGGATCTTTCAACAAAACGACGCTGCAATCCACAATGCCTGCATGACAAAGGACTTTTTCATGGCGAATAAGGTGATTCTATTGGACCATCCAGCGTGCTCGTCCGAACTGAACCCCATTGAAAATGTTTGGGGGTGGATGGCAAGGGAAGTCTATGGAAATGAACGTCAATTCCAAACAGTGCATGATCTTCGTGAAGCCATATTCACCACTTGGAAAAACATTCCAGCCAACCTTCTGCAAACGCTTATATCGACCATGCCAAAGCGAATGTTTGAAGTTATTCACAATGATGACCGTGCAACTCACTACTGATATATCTTGTTGGGCATTTCCTACCATGTTTAGGACTTCATTTTGGTATGGTCTTGAACTTATGACCACCGAGTATTTTGGCTAATTTCATAATGTTTACATTTTCCCAATTAAATGCTAAAAAAGTGTTTTATTTTTATTTTAACTTTACTTATTTTCATCTTTCGAAGCTCTACTCAAATAAGTGGTTGAAACAAACAACGTAAAATTCATATTTTTTCTTTATGTTCATTGACGTTAAGATCTTAGCCAGCAGTGTATATCATACTAACATAATAATGTGTCACTCTATAAAACAGTTACACACAAACATAACTAAATAGTGTAATGTATCACTGTATAAAACAGTTACACACAAATATAACTAAATAGTGTAATGTATCACTGTATAAAACAGTTACACACAAACATAACTAAACAGTGTAATGTATCACTGTATAAAACATGTACACACAAACATAACTAAATAGTGTAATGTATCACTGTATAAAACAGTTACACAGAAACATAACTAAACAGTGTAATGTATCACTGTATAAAACAGTTACACACAAACATAACTAAATAGTGTAATGTATCACTGTATAAAACAGTTACACACAAACATAACTAAATAGTGTAATGTATCACTGTATAAAACAGTTACACACAAACATAAATAAATAGTGTAATGTATCACTGTATAAAACAGTTACACACAAACATAACTAAATAGTGTAATGTATCACTGTATAAAACAGTTACACACAAACATAACTAAATAGTGTCCACAATGTAATGTATCACTGTATAAAACAGTTACACACAAAAACATAACTAAATAGTGTAATGTATCACTGTATAAAACAGTTACACACAAACATAACTAAATAGTGTAATGTATCACTGTATAAAACAGTTACACACAAACATAACTAAATAGTGTAATGTATCACTGTATAAAACAGTTACACACAAACATAACTAAATAGTGTAATGTATCACTGTATAAAACAGTTACACACAAACATAACTAAATAGTGTAATGTATCACTGTATAAAACAGTTACACACAAACATAACTAAATAGTGTAATGTATCACTGTATAAAACAGTTACACACAAACATAACTAAATAGTGTAATGTATCACTGTATAAAACAGTTACACACAAACATAACTAAATAGTGTAATGTATCACTGTATAAAACAGTTACACACAAACATAACTAAATAGTGTAATGTATCACTGTATAAAAAAAAAGTTACATACAAACATAACTAAATAGTGTAATGTATCACTGTATAAAACAGTTACACACAAATATAACTAAATAGTGTAATGTATCACTGTATAAAACAGTTACACACAAAACATAACTAAATAGTGTAATGTATCACTGTATAAAACAGTTACACACAAACATAACTAAATAGTGTAATGTATCACTGTATAAAACAGTATACACACAAACATAACTAAATAGTGTAATGTGTATCACTGTATAAAACAGTTACACACAAACATAACTAAATAGTGTAATGTATCACTGTATAAAACAGTTACACAGAAACATAACTAAATAGTGTAATGTATCACTGTATAAAACAGTTACACACAAACATAACTAAATAGTGTAATGTATCACTGTATAAAACAGTTACACACAAACATAACTAAATAGTGTAATGTATCACTGTATAAAACAGTTACACACAAACATAACTAAATAGTGTAATGTATCACTGTATAAAACAGTTACACACAAACATAACTAAATAGTGTAATGTATCACTGTATAAAACAGTTACACACAAACATAACTAAATAGTGTAATGTATCACTGTATAAAACAGTTACACAAACATAACTAAATAGTGTAATGTATCACTGTATAAAACAGTTACACACAAACATAACTAAATAGTGTAATGTATCACTGTATAAAACAGTTACACACAAACATAACTAAATAGTGTAATGTATCACTGTATAAAACAGTTACACACAAACATAACTAAATAGTGTAATGTATCACTGTATAAAACAGTTACACACAAACATAACTAAATAGTGTAATGTATCACTGTATAAAACAGTTACACACAAACATAACTAAATAGTGTAATGTATCACTGTATAAAACAGTTACATAGAAACATAACTAAATAGTGTAATGTATCACTGTATAAAACAGTTACACACAAACATAACTAAATAGTGTAATGTATCACTGTATAAAACAGTTACACAATATACAAACATAACTAAATAGTGTAATGTATCACTGTATAAAACAGTTACACACAAACATAACTAAATAGTGTAATGTATCACTGTATAAAACAGTTACACACAAACATAACTAAATAGTGTAATGTATCACTGTATAAAACAGTTACACACAAACATAACTAAATAGTGTAATGTATCACTGTATAAAACAGTTACACACAAATATAACTAAATAGTGTAATGTATCACTGTATAAAACAGTTACACACAAACATAACTAAATAGTGTAATGTATCACTGTATAAAACAGTTACACACAAACATAACTAAATAGTGTAATGTATCACTGTATAAAACAGTTACACACAAACATAACTAAATAGTGTAATGTATCACTGTATAAAACAGTTACACACAAACATAACTAAATAGTGTAATGTATCACTGTATAAAACAGTTACACAGAAACATAACTAAATATTGTAATGTATCACTGTATAAAACAGTTACACACAAACATAACTAAATAGTGTAATGTATCACTGTATAAAACAGTTACATACAAACATAACTAAATAGTGTAATGTATCACTGTATAAAACAGTTACACACAAACATAACTAAATAGTGTAATGTATCACTGTATAAAACAGTTACACACAAACATAACTAAATAGTGTAATGTATCACTGTATAAAACAGTTACACACAAACATAACTAAATAGTGTAATGTATCACTGTATAAAACAGTTACACACAAACATAACTAAATAGTGTAATGTATCACTGTATAAAACAGTTACACACAAACATAACTAAATAGTGTAATGTATCACTGTATAAAACAGTTACACAGAAACATAACTAAATAGTGTAATGTATCACTGTATAAAACAGTTACACACAAACATAACTAAATAGTGTAATGTATCACTGTATAAAACAGTTACACACAAACATAACTAAATAGTGTAATGTATCACTGTATAAAACAGTTACACACAAACATAACTAAATAGTGTAATGTATCACTGTATAAAACAGTTACACACAAACATAACTAAATAGTGTAATGTATCACTGTATAAAACAGTTACACACAAACATAACTAAATAGTGTAATGTATCACTGTATAAAACAGTTACACACAAACATAACTAAATAGTGTAATGTATCACTGTATAAAACAGTTACACACAAACATAACTAAATAGTGTAATGTATCACTGTATAAAACAGTTACACACAAATATAACTAAATAGTGTAATGTATCACTGTATAAAACAGTTACACACATACATAACTAAATAGTGTAATGTATCACTGTATAAAACAGTTACACACAAACATAACTAAATAGTGTAATGTATCACTGTATAAAACAGTTACACACAAACATAACTAAATAGTGTAATGTATCACTGTATAAAACAGTTACACACAAACATAACTAAATAGTGTAATGTATCACTGTATAAAACAGTTACACACAAACATAACTAAATAGTGTAATGTATCACTGTATAAAACAGTTACACACAAATATAACTAAATAGTGTAATGTATCACTGTATAAAACAGTTACACACAAACATAACTAAATAGTGTAATGTATCACTGTATAAAACAGTTACACACAAACATAACTAAATAGTGTAATGTATCACTGTATAAAACAGTTACACACAAATATAACTAAATAGTGTAATGTATCACTGTATAAAACAGTTACACACAAACATAACTAAATAGTGTAATGTATCACTGTATAAAACAGTTACACACAAACATAACTAAATAGTGTAATGTATCACTGTATAAAACAGTTACACACAAACATAACTAAATAGTGTAATGTATCACTGTATAAAACAGTTACACACAAACATAACTAAATAGTGTAATGTATCACTGTATAAAACAGTTACACACAAACATAACTAAATAGTGTAATGTATCACTGTATAAAACAGTTACACACAAACATAACTAAATAGTGTAATGTATCACTGTATAAAACAGTTACACATAAACATAACTAAATAGTGTAATGTATCACTGTATAAAACAGTTACACACAAACATAACTAAATAGTGTAATGTATCACTGTATAAAACAGTTACACACAAACATAACTAAATAGTGTAATGTATCACTGTATAAAACAGTTACACACAAACATAACTAAATAGTGTAATGTATCACTGTATAAAACAGTTACACACATACATAACTAAATAGTGTAATGTATCACTGTATAAAACAGTTACACACAAACATAACTAAATAGTGTAATGTATCACTGTATAAAACAGTTACACACAAACATAACTAAACAGTGTAATGTATCACTGTATAAAACAGTTACACACAAACATAACTAAATAGTGTAATGTATCACTGTATAAAACAGTTACACACAAACATAACTAAATAGTGTAATGTATCACTGTATAAAACAGTTACACACAAATATAACTAAATAGTGTAATGTATCACTGTATAAAACAGTTACACACAAACATAACTAAATAGTGTAATGTATCACTGTATAAAACAGTTACATAGAAACATAACTAAATAGTGTAATGTATCACTGTATAAAACAGTTACACACAAATATAACTAAATAGTGTAATGTATCACTGTATAAAACAGTTACACACAAACATAACTAAATAGTGTAATGTATCACTGTATAAAACAGTTACACACAAACATAACTAAATAGTGTAATGTATCACTGTATAAAACAGTTACACACAAACATAACTAAATAGTGTAATGTATCACTGTATAAAACAGTTACACACAAACATAACTAAATAGTGTAATGTATCACTGTATAAAACAGTTACACACATACATAACTAAATAGTGTAATGTATCACTGTATAAAACAGTTACACACAAACATAACTAAATAGTGTAATGTATCACTGTATAAAACAGTTACACACAAACATAACTAAATAGTGTAATGTATCACTGTATAAAACAGTTACACACAAACATAACTAAATAGTGTAATGTATCACTGTATAAAACAGTTACACACAAACATAACTAAATAGTGTAATGTATCACTGTATAAAACAGTTACACACAAACATAACTAAATAGTGTAATGTATCACTGTATAAAACAGTTACACACAAATATAACTAAATAGTGTAATGTATCACTGTATAAAACAGTTACACACAAACATAACTAAATAGTGTAATGTATCACTGTATAAAACAGTTACACACAAACATAACTAAATAGTGTAATGTATCACTGTATAAAACAGTTACACACAAATGTAACTAAATAGTGTAATGTATCACTGTATAAAACAGTTACACACAAACATAACTAAATAGTGTAATGTATCACTGTATAAAACAGTTACACACATACATAACTAAATAGTGTAATGTATCACTGTATAAAACAGTTACACACAAACATAACTAAATAGTGTAATGTATCACTGTATAAAACAGTTACACACAAACATAACTAAATAGTGTAATGTATCACTGTATAAAACAGTTACACACAAACATAACTAGTGTAATGTATCACTGTATAAAACAGTTACACACAAACATAACTAGTGTAATGTATCACTGAATAAAACAGTTACATAGAAACATAACTAAATAGTGTAATGTATCACTGTATAAAACAGTTACACACAAACATAACTAAATAGTGTAATGTATCACTGTATAAAACAGTTACATAGAAACATAAATAGTGTAATGTATCACTGTATAAAACAGTTACACACAAACATAACTAAATAGTGTAATGTATCACTGTATAAAACAGTTACATAGAAACATAACTAAATAGTGTAATGTATCACTGTATAAAACAGTTACACACAAATGTAACTAAATAGTGTGATGTATCACTGTATAAAAGGTTACACACATACATAACTAAATAGTGTAATGTATCACTGTATAAAACAGTTACAAACAAACATAACTAAATAGTGTAATGTATCACTGTATAAAACAGTTACACACAAACATAACTAAATAGTGTAATGTATCACTGTATAAAACAGTTACACACAAACATAACTAAATAATGTAATGTATCACTGTATAAAACAGTTACACACAAACATAACTAAATAGTGTAATGTATCACTGTATAAAACAGTTACACACAAATATAACTAAATAGTGTAATGTATCACTGTATAAAACAGTTACACACATACATAACTAAATAGTGTAATGTATCACTGTATAAAACAGTTACACACAAACATAACTAAATAGTGTAATGTATCACTGTATAAAACAGTTACATAGAAACATAACTAAATAGTGTAATGTATCACTGTATAAAACAGTTACACACAAACATAACTAAATAGTGTAATGTATCACTGTATAAAACAGTTACACACAAACATAACTAAATAGTGTAATGTATCACTGTATAAAACAGTTACACACAAACATAACTAAATAGTGTAATGTATCACTGTATAAAACAGTTACACACAAACATAACTAAATAGTGTAATGTATCACTGTATAAAACAGTTACACACAAACATAACTAAATAGTGTAATGTATCACTGTATAAAACAGTTACACACAAAACATAACTAAATAGTGTAATGTATCACTGTATAAAACAGTTACACACAAACATAACTAAATAGTGTAATGTATCACTGTATAAAACAGTTACACACAAACATAACTAAATAGTGTAATGTATCACTGTATAAAACAGTTACACACAAACATAACTAAATAGTGTAATGTATCACTGTATAAAACAGTTACACACAAACATAACTAAATAGTGTAATGTATCACTGTATAAAACAGTTACACACAAACATAACTAAATAGTGTAATGTATCACTGTATAAAACAGTTACACACAAACATAACTAAATAGTGTAATGTATCACTGTATAAAACAGTTACACACAAACATAACTAAATAGTGTAATGTATCACTGTATAAAACAGTTACACACAAACATAACTAAATAGTGTAATGTATCACTGTATAAAACAGTTACACACAAACATAACTAAATAGTGTAATGTATCACTGTATAAAACAGTTACACACAAACATAACTAAATAGTGTAATGTATCACTGTATAAAACAGTTACACACAAACATAACTAAATAGTGTAATGTATCACTGTATAAAACAGTTACACACAAACATAACTAAATAGTGTAATGTATCACTGTATAAAACAGTTACACACAAACATAACTAAATAGTGTAATGTATCACTGTATAAAACAGTTACACACAAACATAACTAAATAGTGTAATGTATCACTGTATAAAACAGTTACACACAAACATAACTAAATAGTGTAATGTATCACTGTATAAAACAGTATACACACAAACATAACTAAATAGTGTAATGTATCACTGTATAAAACAGTTACACACAAACATAACTAAATAGTGTAATGTATCACTGTATAAAACAGTTACACACAAACATAACTAGTGTAATGTATCACTGAATAAAACAGTTACACACAAACATAACTAAATAGTGTAATGTATCACTGTATAAAACAGTTACACACAAACATAACTAAATAGTGTAATGTATCACTGTATAAAACAGTTACACACAAACATAACTAGTGTAATGTATCACTGTATAAAACAGTTACACACAAACATAACTAAATAGTGTAATGTATCACTGTATAAAACAGTTACACACAAACATAACTAAATAGTGTAATGTATCACTGTATAAAACAGTTACATAGAAACATAAATAGTGTAATGTATCACTGTATAAAACAGTTACACACAAATGTAACTAAATAGTGTAATGTATCACTGTATAAAACAGTTACATAGAAACATAACTAAATAGTGTAATGTATCACTGTATAAAACAGTTACACACAAATATAACTAAATAGTGTAATGTATCACTGTATAAAACAGTTACACACAAACATAACTAAATAGTGTAATGTATCACTGTATAAAACAGTTACACACAAACATAACTAAATAGTGTAATGTATCACTGTATAAAACAGTTACACACAAACATAACTAAATAGTGTAATGTATCACTGTATAAAACAGTTACACACAAATATAACTAAATAGTGTAATGTATCACTGTATAAAACAGTTACACACAAACATAACTAAATAGTGTAATGTATCACTGTATAAAACAGTTACACACAAACATAACTAAATAGTGTAATGTATCACTGTATAAAACAGTTACACACAAATATAACTAAATAGTGTAATGTATCACTGTATAAAACAGTTACACACAAACATAACTAAATAGTGTAATGTATCACTGTATAAAACAGTTACACACAAACATAACTAAATAGTGTAATGTATCACTGTATAAAACAGTTACATAGAAACATAACTAAATAGTGTAATGTATCACTGTATAAAACAGTTACACACATACATAACTAAATAGTGTAATGTATCACTGTATAAAACAGTTACACACAAACATAACTAAATAGTGTAATGTATCACTGTATAAAACAGTTACACACAAATATAACTAAATAGTGTAATGTATCACTGTATAAAACAGTTACACACAAACATAACTAAATAGTGTAATGTATCACTGTATAAAACAGTTACACACAAACATAACTAAAATAGTGTAATGTATCACTGTATAAAACAGTTACACACAAACATAACTAAATAGTGTAATGTATCACTGTATAAAACAGTTACACACAAACATAACTAAATAGTGTAATGTATCACTGTATAAAACAGTTACACACAAACATAACTAAATAGTGTAATGTATCACTGTATAAAACAGTTACACACAAACATAACTAAATAGTGTAATGTATCACTGTATAAAACAGTTACACACAAACATAACTAAATAGTGTAATGTATCACTGTATAAAACAGTTACACACAAACATAACTAAATAGTGTAATGTATCACTGTATAAAACAGTTACACACAAACATAACTAAATAGTGTAATGTATCACTGTATAAAACAGTTACACACAAACATAACTAAATAGTGTAATGTATCACTGTATAAAACAGTTACACACAAACATAACTAAATAGTGTAATGTATCACTGTATAAAACAGTTACACACAAACATAACTAAATAGTGTAATGTATCACTGTATAAAACAGTTACACACAAACATAACTAAATAGTGTAATGTATCACTGTATAAAACAGTTACACACAAACATAACTAGTGTAATGTATCACTGAATAAAACAGTTACACACAAACATAACTAAATAGTGTAATGTATCACTGTATAAAACAGTTACACACAAACATAACTAAATAGTGTAATGTATCACTGTATAAAAAGTTACACACAAACATAACTAAATAGTGTAATGTATCACTGTATAAAACAGTTACACACAAACATAACTAAATAGTGTAATGTATCACTGTATAAAACAGTTACACACAAACATAACTAAATAGTGTAATGTATCACTGTATAAAACAGTTACACACAAATATAACTAAATAGTGTAATGTATCACTGTATAAAACAGTTACACACAAACATAACTAAATAGTGTAATGTATCACTGTATAAAACAGTTACACACAAATATAACTAAATAGTGTAATGTATCACTGTATAAAACAGTTACACACATACATAACTAAATAGTGTAATGTATCACTGTATAAAACAGTTACACACAAACATAACTAAATAGTGTAATGTATCACTGTATAAAACAGTTACACACAAACATAACTAAATAGTGTAATGTATCACTGTATAAAACAGTTACACACAAATATAACTAAATAGTGTAATGTATCACTGTATAAAACAGTTACACACAAACATAACTAAATAGTGTAATGTATCACTGTATAAAACAGTTACACACATACATAACTAAATAGTGTAATGTATCACTGTATAAAACAGTTACACACAAACATAACTAAATAGTGTAATGTATCACTGTATAAAACAGTTACACACAAACATAACTAAATAGTGTAATGTATCACTGTATAAAACAGTTACACACAAACATAACTAAATAGTAATGTATCACTGTATAAAACAGTTACACACAAACATAACTAGTGTAATGTATCACTGAATAAAACAGTTACACACAAACATAACTAAATAGTGTAATGTATCACTGTATAAAACAGTTACACACAAACATAACTAAATAGTGTAATGTATCACTGTATAAAACAGTTACACACAAACATAAATAGTGTAATGTATCACTGTATAAAACAGTTACACACAAACATAACTAAATAGTGTAATGTATCACTGTATAAAACAGTTACATAGAAACATAACTAAACAGTGTAATGTATCACTGTATAAAACAGTTACACACAAATATAACTAAATAGTGTAATGTATCACTGTATAAAACAGTTACACACAAACATAACTAAATAGTGTAATGTATCACTGTATAAAACAGTTACACACAAACATAACTAAATAGTGTAATGTATCACTGTATAAAACAGTTACACACAAACATAACTAAATAGTGTAATGTATCACTGTATAAAACAGTTACACACAAACATAACTAAATAGTGTAATGTATCACTGTATAAAACAGTTACACACAAACATAACTAAATAGTGTAATGTATCACTGTATAAAACAGTTACACACAAACATAACTAAATAGTGTAATGTATCACTGTATAAAACAGTTACACACAAACATAACTAAATAGTGTAATGTATCACTGTATAAAACAGTTACACACAAACATAACTAAATAGTGTAATGTATCACTGTATAAAACAGTTACACACAAATATAACTAAATAGTGTAATGTATCACTGTATAAAACAGTTACACACAAACATAACTAAATAGTGTAATGTATCACTGTATAAAACAGTTACACACAAACATAACTAAATAGTGTAATGTATCACTGTATAAAACAGTTACACACAAACATAACTAAATAGTGTAATGTATCACTGTATAAAACAGTTACACACAAACATAACTAGTGTAATGTATCACTGTATAAAACAGTTACACACAAACATAACTAAATAGTGTAATGTATCACTGTATAAAACAGTTACACACAAACATAACTAAATAGTGTAATGTATCACTGTATAAAACAGTTACACACAAACATAACTAAAGTGTAATGTATCACTGTATAAAACAGTTACACACAAACATAACTAAATAGTGTAATGTATCACTGTATAAAACAGTTACACACAAAACATAACTAAATAGTGTAATGTATCACTGTATAAAACAGTTACACACAAACATAACTAAATAGTGTAATGTATCACTGTATAAAACAGTTACACACAAACATAACTAAATAGTGTAATGTATCACTGTATAAAACAGTTACACACAAACATAACTAAATAGTGTAATGTATCACTGTATAAAACAGTTACACACAAACATAACTAGTGTAATGTATCACTGTATAAAACAGTTACACACAAACATAACTAAATAGTGTAATGTATCACTGTATAAAACAGTTACACACAAACATAACTAAATAGTGTAATGTATCACTGTATAAAACAGTTACATAGAAACATAAATAGTGTAATGTATCACTGTATAAAACAGTTACACACAAATGTAACTAAATAGTGTAATGTATCACTGTATAAAACAGTTACACACAAACATAACTAAATAGTGTAATGTATCACTGTATAAAACAGTTACACACAAATATAACTAAATAGTGTAATGTATCACTGTATAAAACAGTTACACACAAACATAACTAAATAGTGTAATGTATCACTGTATAAAACAGTTACACACAAACATAACTAAATAGTGTAATGTATCACTGTATAAAACAGTTACACACAAACATAACTAAATAGTGTAATGTATCACTGTATAAAACAGTTACACACAAACATAACTAAATAGTGTAATGTATCACTGTATAAAACAGTTACACACAAATATAACTAAATAGTGTAATGTATCACTGTATAAAACAGTTACACACAAACATAACTAAATAGTGTAATGTATCACTGTATAAAACAGTTACACACAAATATAACTAAATAGTGTAATGTATCACTGTATAAAACAGTTACACACAAACATAACTAAATAGTGTAATGTATCACTGTATAAAACAGTTACACACAAACATAACTAAATAGTGTAATGTATCACTGTATAAAACAGTTACACACAAACATAACTAAATAGTGTAATGTATCACTGTATAAAACAGTTACACACAAACATAACTAAATAGTGTAATGTATCACTGTATAAAACAGTTACACACAAACATAACTAAATAGTGTAATGTATCACTGTATAAAACAGTTACACACAAACATAACTAAATAGTGTAATGTATCACTGTATAAAACAGTTACACACAAACATAACTAAATAGTGTAATGTATCACTGTATAAAACAGTTACACACAAACATAACTAAATATTGTAATGTATCACTGTATAAAACAGTTACACACAAACATAACTAAATAGTGTAATGTATCACTGTATAAAACAGTTACACACAAACATAACTAAATAGTGTAATGTATCACTGTATAAAACAGTTACACACAAACATAACTAAATAGTGTAATGTATCACTGTATAAAACAGTTACACACAAACATAACTAAATAGTGTAATGTATCACTGTATAAAACAGTTACACACAAACATAACTAAATAGTGTAATGTATCACTGTATAAAACAGTTACACACAAACATAACTAAATAGTGTAATGTATCACTGTATAAAACAGTTACACACAAACATAACTAAATAGTGTAATGTATCACTGTATAAAACAGTTACACACAAACATAACTAAATAGTGTAATGTATCACTGTATAAAACAGTTACACACAAACATAACTAAATAGTGTAATGTATCACTGTATAAAACAGTTACACACAAACATAACTAAATAGTGTAATGTATCACTGTATAAAACAGTTACACACAAACATAACTAAATAGTGTAATGTATCACTGTATAAAACAGTTACACACAAACATAACTAAATAGTGTAATGTATCACTGTATAAAACAGTTACACACAAACATAACTAAATAGTGTAATGTATCACTGTATAAAACAGTTACACACAAACATAACTAAATAGTGTAATGTATCACTGTATAAAACAGTTACACACAAACATAACTAAATAGTGTAATGTATCACTGTATAAAACAGTTACACACAAACATAACTAAATAGTGTAATGTATCACTGTATAAAACAGTTACACACAAACATAACTAAATAGTGTAATGTATCACTGTATAAAACAGTTACACACAAACATAACTAAATAGTGTAATGTATCACTGTATAAAACAGTTACACACAAACATAACTAAATAGTGTAATGTATCACTGTATAAAACAGTTACACAAACATAACTAAATAGTGTAATGTATCACTGTATAAAACAGTTACACACAAACATAACTAAATAGTGTAATGTATCACTGTATAAAACAGTTACACACAAACATAACTAAATAGTGTAATGTATCACTGTATAAAACAGTTACACACAAACATAACTAAATAGTGTAATGTATCACTGTATAAAACAGTTACACACAAACATAACTAAATAGTGTAATGTATCACTGTATAAAACAGTTACACACAAACATAACTAAATAGTGTAATGTATCACTGTATAAAACAGTTACACACAAACATAACTAAATAGTGTAATGTATCACTGTATAAAACAGTTACACACAAACATAACTAAATAGTGTAATGTATCACTGTATAAAACAGTTACACACAAACATAACTAAATAGTGTAATGTATCACTGTATAAAACAGTTACACACAAACATAACTAAATAGTGTAATGTATCACTGTATAAAACAGTTACACACAAACATAACTAAATAGTGTAATGTATCACTGTATAAAACAGTTACACACAAACATAACTAAATAGTGTAATGTATCACTGTATAAAACAGTTACACACAAACATAACTAAATAGTGTAATGTATCACTGTATAAAACAGTTACACACAAACATAACTAAATAGTGTAATGTATCACTGTATAAAACAGTTACACACAAACATAACTAAATAGTGTAATGTATCACTGTATAAAACAGTTACACACAAACATAACTAAATAGTGTAATGTATCACTGTATAAAACAGTTACACACAAACATAACTAAATAGTGTAATGTATCACTGTATAAAACAGTTACACACAAACATAACTAAATAGTGTAATGTATCACTGTATAAAACAGTTACACACAAACATAACTAAATAGTGTAATGTATCACTGTATAAAACAGTTACACACAAACATAACTAAATAGTGTAATGTATCACTGTATAAAACAGTTACACACAAACATAACTAAATAGTGTAATGTATCACTGTATAAAACAGTTACACACAAACATAACTAAATAGTGTAATGTATCACTGTATAAAACAGTTACACACAAACATAACTAAATAGTGTAATGTATCACTGTATAAAACAGTTACACACAAACATAACTAAATAGTGTAATGTATCACTGTATAAAACAGTTACACACAAACATAACTAAATAGTGTAATGTATCACTGTATAAAACAGTTACACACAAACATAACTAAATAGTGTAATGTATCACTGTATAAAACAGTTACACACAAACATAACTAAATAGTGTAATGTATCACTGTATAAAACAGTTACACACAAACATAACTAAATAGTGTAATGTATCACTGTATAAAACAGTTACACACAAACATAACTAAATAGTGTAATGTATCACTGTATAAAACAGTTACACACAAACATAACTAAATAGTGTAATGTATCACTGTATAAAACAGTTACACACAAACATAACTAAATAGTGTAATGTATCACTGTATAAAACAGTTACACACAAATATAACTAAATAGTGTAATGTATCACTGTATAAAACAGTTACACAAACATAACTAAATAGTGTAATGTATCACTGTATAAAACAGTTACACACAAACATAACTAAATAGTGTAATGTATCACTGTATAAAACAGTTACACACAAACATAACTAAATAGTGTAATGTATCACTGTATAAAACAGTTACACACAAACATAACTAAATAGTGTAATGTATCACTGTATAAAACAGTTACACACAAACATAACTAAATAGTGTAATGTATCACTGTATAAAACAGTTACACACAAACATAACTAAATAGTGTAATGTATCACTGTATAAAACAGTTACACACAAACATAACTAAATAGTGTAATGTATCACTGTATAAAACAGTTACACACAAACATAACTAAATAGTGTAATGTATCACTGTATAAAACAGTTACACACAAACATAACTAAATAGTGTAATGTATCACTGTATAAAACAGTTACACACAAACATAACTAAATAGTGTAATGTATCACTGTATAAAACAGTTACACACAAACATAACTAAATAGTGTAATGTATCACTGTATAAAACAGTTACACACAAACATAACTAAATAGTGTAATGTATCACTGTATAAAACAGTTACACACAAACATAACTAAATAGTGTAATGTATCACTGTATAAAACAGTTACACACAAACATAACTAAATAGTGTAATGTATCACTGTATAAAACAGTTACACACAAACATAACTAAATAGTGTAATGTATCACTGTATAAAACAGTTACACACAAACATAACTAAATAGTGTAATGTATCACTGTATAAAACAGTTACACACAAACATAACTAAATAGTGTAATGTATCACTGTATAAAACAGTTACACACAAACATAACTAAATAGTGTAATGTATCACTGTATAAAACAGTTACACACAAACATAACTAAATAGTGTAATGTATCACTGTATAAAACAGTTACACACAAACATAACTAAATAGTGTAATGTATCACTGTATAAAACAGTTACACACAAACATAACTAAATAGTGTAATGTATCACTGTATAAAACAGTTACACACAAACATAACTAAATAGTGTAATGTATCACTGTATAAAACAGTTACACACAAACATAACTAAATAGTGTAATGTATCACTGTATAAAACAGTTACACACAAACATAACTAAATAGTGTAATGTATCACTGTATAAAACAGTTACACACAAACATAACTAAATAGTGTAATGTATCACTGTATAAAACAGTTACACACAAACATAACTAAATAGTGTAATGTATCACTGTATAAAACAGTTACACACAAACATAACTAAATAGTGTAATGTATCACTGTATAAAACAGTTACACACAAACATAACTAAATAGTGTAATGTATCACTGTATAAAACAGTTACACACAAACATAACTAAATAGTGTAATGTATCACTGTATAAAACAGTTACACACAAACATAACTAAATAGTGTAATGTATCACTGTATAAAACAGTTACACACAAACATAACTAAATAGTGTAATGTATCACTGTATAAAACAGTTACACACAAACATAACTAAATAGTGTAATGTATCACTGTATAAAACAGTTACACACAAACATAACTAAATAGTGTAATGTATCACTGTATAAAACAGTTACACACAATACATAACTAAATAGTGTAATGTATCACTGTATAAAACAGTTACACACAAACATAACTAAATAGTGTAATGTATCACTGTATAAAACAGTTACACACAAACATAACTAAATAGTGTAATGTATCACTGTATAAAACAGTTACACACAAACATAACTAAATAGTGTAATGTATCACTGTATAAAACAGTTACACACAAACATAACTAAATAGTGTAATGTATCACTGTATAAAACAGTTACACACAAACATAACTAAATAGTGTAATGTATCACTGTATAAAACAGTTACACACAAACATAACTAAATAGTGTAATGTATCACTGTATAAAACAGTTACACACAAAACATAACTAAATAGTGTAATGTATCACTGTATAAAACAGTTACACACAAACATAACTAAATAGTGTAATGTATCACTGTATAAAACAGTTACACACAAACATAACTAAATAGTGTAATGTATCACTGTATAAAACAGTTACACACAAACATAACTAAATAAGTGTAATGTATCACTGTATAAAACAGTTACACACAAACATAACTAAATAGTGTAATGTATCACTGTATAAAACAGTTACACACAAACATAACTAAATAGTGTAATGTATCACTGTATAAAACAGTTACACACAAACATAACTAAATAGTGTAATGTATCACTGTATAAAACAGTTACACACAAACATAACTAAATAGTGTAATGTATCACTGTATAAAACAGTTACACACAAACATAACTAAATAGTGTAATGTATCACTGTATAAAACAGTTACACACAAATATAACTAAATAGTGTAATGTATCACTGTATAAAACAGTTACACACAAACATAACTAAATAGTGTAATGTATCACTGTATAAAACAGTTACACACAAACATAACTAAATAGTGTAATGTATCACTGTATAAAACAGTTACACACAAACATAACTAAATAGTGTAATGTATCACTGTATAAAACAGTTACACACAAACATAACTAAATAGTGTAATGTATCACTGTATAAAACAGTTACACACAAACATAACTAAATAGTGTAATGTATCACTGTATAAAACAGTTACACACAAACATAACTAAATAGTTAATAATGTATCACTGTATAAAACAGTTACACACAAACATAACTAAATAGTGTAATGTATCACTGTATAAAACAGTTACACACAAACATAACTAAATAGTGTAATGTATCACTGTATAAAACAGATACACATAAACATAACTAAATAGTGTAATGTATCACTGTATAAAACAGATACACACAAACATAACTAAATAGTGTATCACTGTATAAAATAGTTCCACACAAACATAACTAAATAATGTAATGTATCACTGTATAAAACAGTTACACACAAACATAACTAAATAGTGTAATGTATCACTGTATAAAACAGTTACACAAATATAACTAAATAGTGTAATGTATCACTGTATAAAACAGTTACACACAAACATAACTAAATAGTGTAATGTATCACTGTATAAAACAGTTACACACAAACATAACTAAATAGTGTAATGTATCACTGTATAAAACAGTTACACACAAACATAACTAAATAGTGTAATGTATCACTGTATAAAACAGTTACACACATACATAACTAAATAGTGTAATGTATCACTGTATAAAACAGTTACACACAAACATAACTAAATAGTGTAATGTATCACTGTATAAAACAGTTACACACAAACATAACTAAATAGTGTAATGTATCACTGTATAAAACAGTTACACACAAACATAACTAGTGTAATGTATCACTGTATAAAACAGTTACACACAAACATAACTAAATAGTGTAATGTATCACTGTATAAAACAGTTACACACAAACATAACTAAATAGTGTAATGTATCACTGTATAAAACAGTTACACACAAACATAATAAATAGTGTAATGTATCACTGTATAAAACAGTTACACACAAACATAACTAAATAGTGTAATGTATCACTGTATAAAACAGTTACATAGAAACATAACTAAATAGTGTAATGTATCACTGTATAAAACAGTTACACACAAATATAACTAAATAGTGTAATGTATCACTGTATAAAACAGTTACACACAAATGTAACTAAATAGTGTAATGTATCACTGTATAAAACAGTTACACACAAACATAACTAAATAGTGTAATGTATCACTGTATAAAACAGTTACACACAAACATAACTAAATAGTGTAATGTATCACTGTATAAAACAGTTACACACAAACATAACTAAATAGTGTAATGTATCACTGTATAAAACAGTTACACACAAAACATAACTAAATAGTGTAATGTATCACTGTATAAAACAGTTACACACACAAACATAACTAAATAGTGTAATGTATCACTGTATAAAACAGTTACACACAAATATAACTAAATAGTGTAATGTATCACTGTATAAAACAGTTACACACAAACATAACTAAATAGTGTAATGTATCACTGTATAAAACAGTTACACACATACATAACTAAATAGTGTAATGTATCACTGTATATAAAACAGTTACACTGAAACATAACTAAATAGTGTAATGTATCACTGTATAAAACAGTTACACACAAACATAACTAAATAGTGTAATGTATCACTGTATAAAACAGTTACACACAAACATAACTAAATATTGTAATGTATCACTGTATAAAACAGTTACACACAAACATAACTAAATAGTATAAAATAGTGTAATGTATCACTGTATAAAACAGTTACACAAAATATAACTAAATAGTGTAATGTATCACTGTATAAAACAGTTACACACAAAACATAACTAAATAGTGTAATGTATCACTGTATAAAACAGTTACACACAAACATAACTAAATAGTGTAATGTATCACTGTATAAAACAGTTACACACAAACATAACTAAATAGTTGTAATGTATCACTGTATAAAACAGTTACACACATACATAACTAAATAGTGTAATGTATCACTGTATAAAACAGTTACACACAAACATAACTAAATAGTTAATGTAATGTATCACTGTATAAAACAGTTACACACAAACATAACTAAATAGTGTAATGTATCACTGTATAAAACAGTTACACACAAACATAACTAAATAGTGTAATGTATCACTGTATAAAACAGTTACACACAAATATAACTAAATAGTGTAATGTATCACTGTATAAAACAGTTACACACAAACATAACTAAATAGTGTAATGTATCAGTTACACACAAACTGTAACTAAAAGTGTATATACACACAAATATAACTAAATAGTGTAATGTATCACTGTATAAAACAGTTACACACATACATAACTAAATAGTGTAATGTATCACTGTATAAAACAGTTACACACAAACATAACTAAATAGTGTAATGTATCACTGTATAAAACAGTTACACACAAATATAACTAAATAGTGTAATGTATCACTGTATAAAACAGTTACACACAAACATAACTAAATAGTGTAATGTATCACTGTATAAAACAGTTACACACAAACATAACTAAATAGTGTAATGTATCACTGTATAAAACAGTTACACACAAACATAACTAAATAGTGTAATGTATCACTGTATAAAACAGTTACACACAAACACATAACTAAAATAGTGTAATGTATCACTGTATAAAACAGTTACACACAAACATAACTAAATAGTGTAATGTATCACTGTATAAAACAGTTACACATAAACATAACTAAATAGTGTAATGTATCACTGTATAAAACAGTTACACAAACATAACTAAAATAAGTTAATAAAAATGTATCACTGTATAAAACAGTTACACACAAACATAACTAAATAGTGTAATGTATCACTGTATAAAACAGTTACACACAAATATAACTAAATAGTGTAATGTATCACTGTATAAAACAGTTACACACATACATAACTAAATAGTGTAATGTATCACTGTATAAAACAGATACACACAAATATAACTAAATAGTGTAATGTATCACTGTATAAAACAGTTACACACAAACATAACTAAATAGTGTAATGTATCACTGTATAAAACAGTTACACACAAACATAACTAAATAGTGTAATGTATCACTGTATAAAACAGTTACACACAAACATAACTAAATAGTGTAATGTATCACTGTATAAAACAGTTACACACAAATATAACTAAATAGTGTAATGTATCACTGTATAAAACAGTTACACACAAACATAACTAAATAGTGTAATGTATCACTGTATAAAACAGTTACACACAAACATAACTAAATAGTGTAATGTATCACTGTATAAAACAGTTACACACAAACATAACTAAAATAGTGTAATGTATCACTGTATAAAACAGTTACACACAAACATAACTAAATAGTGTAATGTATCACTGTATAAAACAGTTACACACAAACATAACTAAATAGTGTAATGTATCACTGTATAAAACAGTTACACACAAACATAACTAAAATAGTGTAATGTATCACTGTATAAAACAGTATACACACAAACATAACTAAATAGTGTAATGTATCACTGTATAAAACAGTTACACACAAACATAACTAAATAGTGTAATGTATCACTGTATAAAACAGATACACATAAACATAACTAAATAGTGTAATGTATCACTGTATAAAACAGTTACACACAAACATAACTAAATAGTGTAATGTATCACTGTATAAAACAGTTACACACAAACATAACTAAATAGTGTAATGTATCACTGTATAAAACAGTTACACACAAACATAACTAAATAGTGTAATGTATCACTGTATAAAACAGTTACACACAAACATAACTAAATAGTGTAATGTATCACTGTATAAAACAGTTACACACAAACATAACTAAATAGTGTAATGTATCACTGTATAAAACAGTTACACAAAACATAACTAAATAGTGTAATGTATCACTGTATAAAACAGTTACACACAAATATAACTAAATAGTGTAATGTATCACTGTATAAAACAGTTACACACAATACATAACTAAATAGTGTAATGTATCACTGTATAAAACAGTTACACACAAACATAACTAAATAGTGTAATGTATCACTGTATAAAACAGTTACACACAAACATAACTAAATAGTGTAATGTATCACTGTATAAAACAGTTACACACAAACATAACTAGTGTAATGTATCACTGAATAAAACAGTTACACACAAACATAACTAAATAGTGTAATGTATCACTGTATAAAACAGTTACACACAAATGTAACTAAATAGTGTAATGTATCACTGTATAAAACAGTTACACACAAAACATAACTAAATAGTGTAATGTATCACTGTATAAAACAGTTACACACAAACATAACTAAATAGTGTAATGTATCACTGTATAAAACAGTTACACAAACATAACTAAATAGTGTAATGTATCACTGTATAAAACAGTTACACACAAACATAACTAAATAGTGTAATGTATCACTGTATAAAACAGTTACACACATACATAACTAAATAGTGTAATGTATCACTGTATAAAACAGTTACACACAAACATAACTAAATAGTTGTAATGTATCACTGTATAAAACAGTTACACACAAACATAACTAAATAGTGTAATGTATCACTGTATAAAACAGTTAACTAAATAGTGTAATGTATGTATCACTGTATAAAACAGTTACACACAAACATAACTAAATAGTGTAATGTATCACTGTATAAAACAGTTACACACAAACATAACTAAATAGTGTAATGTATCACTGTATAAAACAGTTACACACAAACATAACTAAATAAATAATGTATCACTGTATAAAACAGTTACACACAAACATAACTAAATAGTGTAATGTATCACTTAATGTATAAAACACATACACACAAAATAACTAAATAGTGTAATGTATCACTGTATAAAACAGTTACACACAAACATAACTAAATAGTGTAATGTATCACTGTATAAAACAGTTACACACAAAACATAACTAAATAGTGTAATGTATCACTGTATAAAACAGTTACACACAAATATAACTAAATAGTGTAATGTATCACTGTATAAAACAGTTTACACAAATATAACTAAATAGTGTAATGTATCACTGTATAAAACAGGTACACAAACATAACTAAATAGTGTTGTGATGTATCACTGTATAAAACAGTTACACACAAACATAACTAAATAGTGTGATGTATCACTGTATAAAACAGTTACACACAAACATAATAACTAAATAGTGTAATGTATCACTGTATAAAAACAGTTACACACAAAACATAACTAAATAGTGTAATGTATCACTGTATAAAACAGTTACACACAAACATAACTAAATAGTGTAATGATCATCACTGTATAAAACAGTTACACATCAACGCCAACTAAA
>NC_134827.1:66377049-66409232 GCF_004210375.1 Tachypleus tridentatus | reverse complement strand
AACTTTTGATAGTATTGCACTACCTAAGAATGACAAAATGTAGTTCTGATACATTCTGTTCCACTGCGACAGTTTATCGGCTGTATTTGTCGTGTGACATGCTGATTCGCATACTCAAATTGTTTTATTATAGTATACAAACTCCTGTAAAACCCAAGTCCTTACAATCCTTAGCTCACAATGCAAACCACTAGGACTCGCTTGGTCTATCAAGGAAATTGAGGCTAGAGAGAAATTAAACTTCTCTCAGCAATGAGGATCCATAAATTTGGAACTAAAATCCTTAACTAAAGCTTAGATGTGATATCAATCTTTCAACAACTACATTAGTCCTTTAGGGACATCTTCGGTGTATTAGAGTCTTGTGAATAGTGTCACGAGATTACAGTCATGACATTATCTTCTTAGTCTAGAAAGTAAATGTTTGAGGCTCGTGTAGAAATACCTTCTTGGATCGTCGCTTCATTATGACAAAGATGAAACATGGCGGCTCTGGCTCCCTCAATCTGCTTCTCTATATAGTCCATAAATTTAGCTGAATTTCGACATTGTTCATGAAATCTTTCCATGCATTCCATTCCTTTGTAAAACTTCCTGTAACAAATAAGATAAGTGTTTATAGTTATCTAATCAATAAATCACAGATCAATATAAAATTACAACAACAAACATCAGTACTTAAAGAAACACACAAAAATCTTTAAAGGTCTTGAAATTAAGTAATCACTACACACTCCTTACGGCCCTACAGCAGTATGTCTTTGGACTCAACACTGCTAGAAACCGGGTTTCGATAACCGAGGTGGGCAGAGCACATATAGCCCTTGTGTTTAACTACAAACAAAACTCTTGACGTCATATAATTACTACTACCTTTATACCGTGGCATTAGGTAATTACTACATACCTTTACACCTTGGCATTTAGTAATTACTACGTACCATTATACCGTGACATTAGGTAATTACTACGTATCTTAATACCTTGGTATCAGGAAATTACTGCGTACCTTTATACCTTGGCAATAGGTAATTACTGCGCACTTCTGTATCTATTATTTTATGTTTTATTTCTTTTTTCAATGAAATTAATCCAATAACTTTCGTATTTTTCTTCCCTATGTTTTAATAAAAAGTATACTGATGTTCAGATCTGACAAAATGTAATGAATTGAATTCCAATGGTGTAGTAATTTCGTTTTTCAATTTATGCGTGGAGTTATTATTAAAACTGCTAAAACGAAAACACATAAGACAATTTTCCGTTACCGACAAGAAAGTTCCAGATCCTTCAGAGATCCTGCTAGTCCACCAACCGGGCTTTCACTGTTAACTGAGAAGCTTTGGTTCATACAAGTAGCAAATTCACTCCCATCACAACCTTCGTGGGTAGTCTGTCCTAGAACAATACATTTTTGCACTGACTCAGTTGCTAGTATCAGACAAACTTCTGTATATTTGTCAAATATTCACCTAAAGAAGGAGAGAAACGCGTTAATACAGTCATGTGAAAAAGTTAGAACACCTTATGAAAGCCTGTGTATTTTTGTAACATTTTTGGATATATAGATATTTAATCTCAATTTTAACAATACTGAGAGATTATAGAAATATAACTAAACAATTAAAACTGAAGAAAAGACTTTTTAAGATCTTCTGTAAATGTAATTCTTCAAAAATGCATATTCTAACTGAGGAAAAAGTTAGGACACCCTATCCCCTAATAGCTAGTGTTACCCCGTTTAGCTGAAATAACTGCAGTGAGACGCTTCTTGTAGCCATCTACTAGTCTTTGACATCGGTCTGAAGAAAGTTTACCCCACTCCTCAATGCAGAATTCTTTCAGCTGTGAGATGTTTGAGGGGTTTCTTGCATGTAAAGCCCGTTTCAAGTCACCCCACAGCATCTCAGTGAGATTAAGATCTGTGCTTTGACTTGGCCATTTCAGGACTCTCCATTTCTTAGTTTTCAGACAGTCCTTGGTGGGTTTACTGGTATATTTTGGGTCGTTGTCGTTGCAAGGTCCAGTTCCGCTTCAGCTTTAATTTTCTTACAGATAGACTCACATGTTCCTCAAGCACCCTCTGATACACAGTAGAAATCATGGTGGATTCTATGATAGTGAGCTGTCCAGATCCTGCTGCAGCAAAGCAGTCCCAAACCATGACACTTCCACCTCCATGCTTCACAGTTGGTATGAGGTTCTTTTCCTGGAATGCTGTATTTGGTTTACGTCAAACATGTCCTCTGTTCTGCTGTCCAAATAATTTAATTTTGGACTCATCTGTCCAAAGAACATTATTCCAGAAGTCCTGGTCTTTGTCTACATTCTCTCTGGCAAACTTCAGTCTGGTCTTGATGTTTCTCTAAGAGAGCAAAGGTTTCCTCCTTCCACACCTCCCATGCAAGTTAAACTTGTGCAGTCTATTTCTGATTGTAGAGGCATGCACTTTCACATCAACAGTAGCCAGAGCCTGCTGTAGGTCCTGTGATGACATGTTAGGGTGTTTGGAGACCTCTTTTAGCATCTTGTGGTCTGCTCTCGGGGTGAACTTGCTTGGACGACCAGACCTGGGCATGTTGGCAGTTGTTTTGAAAGCCCTCCACTTGTTGACTATTTTCCGGACAGTGAATAGGCTGATTTCAAAATCTTTTGGGATCTTTTTAAATCCCTTACCAGACTCATAAGCTGCTACAATTTTCTTTCTGAAGGCCTCAGACAGTTCTTTCGCTCTCACCATGGTGCTCACTCTCACTTCAACAGTCAGGAGTACACCAAACTAAATGTCGGAGGTTTAAATAGGGCAAGTCTCATTCAAAATGCTGAGTAACGTTCTTCTAATCATGTGCACCTGGTGTGATACACCTGTGTGTGAGTTGAGCCATTTTAAGTAGGAATAAATGTGGGGGTGTCCTAACTTTTTCCTCAGTTAGAATATGCATTTTTGTGGAATTACATTTACAGAGGATCTTGAAAAGTCTTCTCATCAGTTTTAATTGTTCAGTTATATTCCTATAATCTCTCAGTATTGTTAAAATTGAGATTACATATCTATATATCCAAAAGTGTTACACAAATACACAGGCTTTCATAGGGTGTCCTAACTTTTTCACATGACTGTATGCTTTGTGGCTTCTTTACTGGGGAGTGACAGAGAGTCAGGCGTGGCCGACTGTTAGAGTTTCTGAACTGTGAATTCAAGGATTCTCATCTTTTACAACTCATTGCCGCGTAAAACATTCTGTAGGAGTGGCAGTCAAATCCTCCTGGGCTTGCATGACCAGGTGGTTTGGGGCGCTCGAACCGTAATATGATGGTCACGGGTTCGAATTTTCCCTTACGCTAAACATACTCACCCTTTCAGCCATGGGGGGGGGTTATAATGTAACGGTCAATCCCACTATTCGTTGGTAAAAGAGTAGCCCAAGAGCTGGCGGTGGGTAATGATGACTAGCTGCCTTCCTTCTAGTCTTACATTTCTAAATTAGGAATGTATAGCCCAGATAGCCCTCGTGTAGCTTTGCGCGAAATTGAAAAACAAACAAATCCTCATATTCCGTTAGAATCGCCCAAGGGTTGGCGGTGGTCGCGATTGACTAGCTTCCTTTCCTGTATTCCATCAGTGTGTAATCAGAGACAGTTATACGAAGATACCCTTCGAGTGGTTTGTGCGAATTTTGAAATAAAGAACTTTGTACATAGTTGAATTAAGTTAATTGTTCACTGAATCTGATTATTAAACGACAATGACATTATGAAATATTTGCATGTCAAACCTGTATGAAGCCAGCAATGTACATCATCAGTAAAATCAGGAACTTTGTTGTTACCAGTATATGCACGTAGTTATACATGTTGTAAATCCGCTTATCAGACTCATACGATATGAACAGCAACGGTTTGAAATGAAATAGAAACCTTATAATCCGAGCGCTTTCGAAGGTGGACCTTTATACGCTACTCTTCTCTGTACGTTGTATTCTATTATATACGGAGAGTCCAAAACAAGAAACTATGGGTTTTGCAGTCTATCTTACTTTCTGAGTTTGGTTGAATGATACCTCCCGATGATATTGAACTGACGAATGTGAACCCCAGGAAATGGGTCCCAAGATCTCTGGACTTGACTCCCATGGATTTTCTTTTCACGAGACTGATCAAAGCACGTGCGTACAAAGAGAATATCAAGAACACAGAACATCTGAAACAACGAATTCGTGATGAGTGTCGCACCATTTGACCAACCAATGACACGAACATAATTCGCTGTATTCTGAGAGATTGAAAATACCGTAACCAAACTTGTTTCAAATTACGTGAAAAGCGCGTAGAACACATGCAAAATTATTCTATGTTTATAGACTTTTCGGACATTCTATAGTTCTCATGAATTATTATAACATTCCTCCCTCTCCCACCTGGAATAAAGCGTTATCACCAGTTAAAAAGAAACGCTAAGTCTTTCGAAAGAATGGAACTTATCATTGAAATACGGGATACACAAAACGGACTTGGTAAGTTGTTGTCGAAAACAAATGTTAGCAGTTGTTTGTTTATTTGTTTTTGAATTTCACGCAAAGCTACATGAGGGCTATCTGCACTAGCTGTCACGAATTTAGCAGCGTAAGATAAGAAGGAAGGCAGCTAAAAGTTCGATTTTAGTCTCGTCTAACCAAAGAATACTCTTCCAATAGGTAAAGGGTTTATCTACATGCTTTCTTGCATACCTCAATCATGCTTCTAAATGAATAGGCTTTAAATATGGAGTTCTACAAGGACGGCATGCTTTGAACCCAGAAGAGCGTAACATGTTCATAACTGTAGAGATGCTTACTTCAACCCCGGTTTCCCTTACTCTTGGGTTACTCTTTTACCAACAAATAGTAGGATTGATCGTCACATTACAACGACCCCATGGTTGAAAGAGCGAGTATGTGGGTATGACGGGAATTCAACGAGGGACCCTCAGACCAGGCGTCGAGCGCCCTAACCACGTAACCATCCCTGGCGTATTAAAATAAACCATGTTTTGTTGTTTTATTTCACGCAAAGCTACACATGGGCTAACTGCGCTAGCCGTCCCTAACAGCAGTGTAAGACAAGAGGGAAGGCAGCTAGTCATCATCACCCATCGCCAATTCTTGGGGTACTCTTTTATCAACGAATAGTGGGATTGACCATCACATTACAACGCATGTTTGGTGCGACGCGAATTCGAACTCACGAATATGAGTCGAACGCCTACCCACTTGGACATGCCGGGCCAAAGCTAGACCAACAAGTAGATGTTATTGCTTCCACCAACCTTTTGTAACGCCCCTCTACCTGAGTAGCACAGCGGTATATCTGCGGATTACAACGCTAAAATCGGGTTTCGATACCTGTAGTGGGAAGAGTATAGAAAATCCAGTGTGTAGATTTGTGCTTTACTTCAAACAAACAAACAAACTTCTAAGGAAAAATTATTGCGTCTATATAAGTTCGTCAAATATATATATAAAAGAATGCCTAACCATTTCAGAGTTAGTTAGTTATTAAGTGAGAGTTACTTCGGTCTTTGAGCCAGTAAACTGATAAGAGAATTTGCTACCACATTTTCGATCGATTATCAGATGTAGTCAGCCCGGTGTGTCGTAGATACGAGAGTAAATTTCGCAAATAAAGTTTTACTTGTGAATTGGGCCTTCCAAAGAACGTTAATTTGTAGTTAAGCACCTAGGTAAACAATGGGCTATCTGTGTTGTGCCCACCTTCGGTGTTAAAATCCGACTTCTAGCGTTATAAGTCCGCAGACTTACATTGTAAAGTAAAATATGTGGTTAGGGCCGAAAAAATAAATCGTTTTCGTTATCATTGTGTGAACCGAATTTTGAGTTGTTGTTTTTTTTTGCCAAATAATGAAAAATGCTGCTACCACCTTGTCGAAGATAAAACCCGTCAGAACAGTAGATATATATATGTGTATCCTCAGTTAAAAAGAGTGTAAAATGATGCTCTTGCCGTTAATAGAGTTTGTGAGATAAAACAAAATATTGTTTACTTAAATAGGAAGTGTCTTGAGATGTTTCATGTGTCGCTGGCTGCTATGAAAGCAGACATCAGATGTTAGGTAAAGAGTGCAGACGACGTGACGTTGTTCAGTAACGTCAGAGCTTGCTGATAAGTTATCTCATAACAGAATCTTTGTAACACGGAGTTTAACATTTTACAGATATAAAATCAGGTAGAAACAGTGGTAGCTTAAGTTACGTATATGTCTTAGACAAAAAACTGACAGAGACTTTTGAAGCTATTTTTTGTAAGAAATGCGAGCTACAGTTATTTATGAAATAAATTTGATTTTAAATATATCTAGTAGCCTTCAAATTTTAAAATTATTGTGTATGTGTGTTTTCTTAGAACATCGGCTATCTGCTGGGTCCACCGATTGAAATTATGACTTTATAATCAAATTTTCTCTTGCCTATTTAGAGATATATTAAATAAATAATGGCAGAAACTGTAATAAATAAGTAAATACATAAAAATAATTACAGAGTGTAAATGCCACTTTGTAGTCCATAATTTTCACTCCGGTGAGTTTACCGACTGAAGGTCCGCGGTTCCATTCTCCGTGGTCAACTGAGCGCAAGTTCTCCATTGTGTAGCTTTGCATTGAAAGGAAATAGACAGCACTTAATGATGAATTTGATCCTATAAGACGTTCACGCTCTGCTGAATGGGTTAAGATTAGTGAGATGTGAACTCAAACAGAACCTGTAATTATTCGTTCGTTGTAAGAGTGAAGCACGTTCGTAAGATATTAATTTATTTTCATTTGTTTTATTACGTACAAAGTAGTTGTGTTATATTTTGCTTTCTTACACAGAGAAGTTACGTTAATGACCCAAATTATTTTTGTTATAATATATATTACATATTTCTGTTTATGTTGGTTATGCTAAGTTTTATTTTCTTTATTATTTCATAATTCTTTCAGTTCACTAGACGTCATCACGTCAAGTTTTTTTGCTTGTTTTTTAACTACCAGTGGTTTGGCTCTAGTTTGTTTCGAATTTCGCTTGAAGCTACTCGATGGCTATCTGCGCCAGCTGTGCCTAATGTAGTAGTGCAACACTAGAAGGAGGGCAGCTTTAGGACTAGCCTTTTACCAACGAATAATGGGTAATAACCGTAACATTATAACACCCCCACAGCTGAAAAGGTGATAAAGTTCGATGACGAGGAGTTTTATTCGTGGCTCTCTGGTTGAGAAGCACCTTAATCACTAAGCCTAATACTAGTGCTAACAACATTTTGTTTTTATCTCAGTGAAAAATCATATGACAGATTATTTTATTTTATCCAACATGGAAAGAACCAGATACTGTATTTTAGTGTTTCAAGTGTGTAAACTTGCCGCTGGAAGACGTAGGGGGCGTTACCGAGAAGGAACAGGGCTTAAAATAAAACAGAAAGTTTCAACATCAAACACAAGTGAACAATTTGAAATTAATAATATAATCTAGAGATTATTGCCCATAAATTACAAAACTTTCAACAAACTCTAAAATTAAAATTCATACACCAAAACTTTCTGTTCCAAAATTAATTATCATAATTTAAAAAATAGAATAATGGCATGAATAAAAAAAAGCTTGGTATGAATTTCGCGCAAAGCATCACGAGGAATGTCTGCGCTAAAAAAAGTAAAGAAAGGTTAAGACAGTTATAAAGGATATACGATCCGATGAATGTCGCTTGCCCTAAAATTTCACTACATATCTTTATTTCTATACATACAATAGTTTTAAATATTGGGTTGAGGAATAATTCGTGAGCGTTTTCAAGTTAACAAAATATATTCATAAATGAAACGCTTTCGCAAAATATTTCATGTCATTTGGTAGATAATTTTTTGCTCTAATAGATGGTGTGTTTGATTTTCATATGTCTTTAATTTTTGCTTTCATTTTCAGCTTACTAAATGGAATGTCAAGTGGACAAAATCGAGCATTTTCGACACCATCTGCTTTTCGCATTTAATTCCTTGCAATTTCGTTTAAAACAATGCATACTATATACCTAGGTATTACATGAAATAAAGTATCATAATAAATGTTTTGAGTGTAATGTGTTCATGCATTGAAGTATTGTATAGTCTTGCATGTAATGCTTGAATGAAATTATTTAAAAACCCTCACGAATTATTCCTCAACCTAATAGTTCTCTGCACGTAATAATTTGTTACTCTGTAACTGTAATGATTTATTACTTAATCGTAATGCAAATAGGATATTTTTATCCTTTCTTTTTCAATAAAGCTAACTCAAGTCGAGTAAAATTTTCGTTAGTAAATGAAACTCCGTAGGTCCCCAGTGGCACAGCAATGTACTGTTAAATCTGTATTGCGAAATTCCTAAAGTTGTAAAGACTTTTCAAGTGTAAAAATTACAATATGTGTGTGTTTTTGTAAACATTAGTGTCATCTATATTGTTGTGCAGTCTGAAGTTTCTAGAAGCTCTCCTCACGCCTATAAATGTAACCAACGCGACACGCCAACATCCAGTATACATTATTGGTTTGCTACAGTTGATATACTATAAACGTCGAAAGCTATGACTGTGATTAACGCTTAACAATCGGGAACTACAGATATTTGACCAAGAACACTTATAAATTTCGAACATTACAAACCATTTAACTTCAACGGATTCATATCGGACATCAGTATTTTTTATAAACACATTATGTAATTTCAGTGGCGAAAAACTCGACGTGTGATAAGCAAAGACCGGAAAATTCAAGATTAACCAGCTCCTGTTAAATGAATTGTGCCTACTTCACCTCTAAATTAACTCACCTGTCGCGAATCCTCGATAAGACATCAAAGAAGTTCCAGACCAGAAAGTTTGTAAAACTCTTGTACATAACTCATTATTTGTAATAACCGTTATTGTAAGTTGTTTTATTGTTTGTATATTGTAATATACTAGTATTATAAAAGAAATTCTGTGTACGAATCCTTTAGGCAAGTAACATAAATTGGACACTTATCGACATTTATTTAACTTCTAAGTCTAAATTATAGTTTTACTCAGTTTCAGGCTATTTGAAATAGTAATGCGTGATACTGTACAACACTTTGACTGGCCATTGGTGGTGCACAACCCAAGATGGAATGGTCAAGATTTTGTTAAGGTATAAGCAGGCGATGTTCTGAGCTATGCTTTTTGCTGCCAATGTTCATACGTCGACTTTTTCGGTAGCTCTGGTTACTGGGTGTAATTTGAGTTATATGCCAAAGGTTATCCCCTATGTACTTGCGCAATTCTTTTGGCTGGGCAGCAGAACCCATTAAGTTTGTCTTCTTCAGTATATCTGTGCTTGAGTGTGCTGAGCATGGCTGTTGAAAATTCCTCTGTCAATGCATTATTTGCTCATTGCGCTAACTATATCTTCATTTGATATCAGCTTCGATGGAGCCTCTTCTGAACACTAGAATATCACCACCAAAAGTTAGTATCTGGTTAGGCTGTTCGGGAGGGTTACGTCCACGGTGAGCGTATTTAATTGTCTTAATAACAGGAGAATTTTCAGGTAACACGTGTACGAATTGTCCCATTTATAGCAGTGAGTTGACTGTGATAATAACATAAACCAGTGCCAGTTGATACGTGTATGAATTGCACCATTATATCCATGAGTTGATTGTGATAATAACATAAACCAGCGCCAGTTGATACGTGTATGAATTGCACCATTATATCCATGAGTTGATTGTGATAATAACATGAACCAGTGTCAGGTAACACGCATACGACTTGCCCCAGTATAGCCATGAGTTAACTGTTCTAATTACAGAAACCAGTGCTATGTGACACGTGCGTGAATTTTACCATTAGAGCCATGAGTTGTTTGTGATAATAACAGGAGTCATTATTAGATGACACTTGTATGGGTTACCTTATTACCGCCATGTGTTAATGTTCTAGAATATATATCAGTGGTTCATGGCAGTGGTTTATTAGATAAGAAAAGGGATAACTCAGTCAATTAATAGGACAAATAACATAAAAAAAGTTCAATACGTCATTTAAAAATCTGGAAATACAGATAATTGATTAAGATTTGTTTTAAAAAGAAATAAAAATTATTGTCGATTGACCTAAACGTTGACCTTACATTTCTTTTTTTCTTGAAACGATTTCTAACCATTTCTTTGTAAGTTAAATCTTAACTGCAGACATTTGTTCAATAATAACCCTTCTACTCTTGGTCTACTCTTTTACCAATGAATAGTGGATTTGACTGAAATGTTATAACGCCCTCACGGCTGAAAGGGCGAGCATATTTGGTGTGACGGGGATCGGAACCCGTGACCCTCGGATTTTCAGTTGAGTGTCTTATCCACCTGGCCATGTCGGGCTGTTATGTTTATTTCCACGGTATACGATGTTAAGACAATGCTATAGTTTTTGCTAATACTGCATAATCCCTGTGGTCTTGTTGATAAAGTTTTACTTCACAGCACTGAAGGTGTTCTGGTTCGCTACTTGTGAGGAAGAAAGCAACAAAACAGTCCAGGATAAAAGATGCAACTTCCGTGAGTCGTGGGTTCGAATCCTTGTCACAGCAAACATGCTTGCCCTTTCACCGTGGAGGCGTTATAATGTTACGGTCAGTCGTTGGTAAAAGAGTACCCCAAGTGTTGGCGGTGGGTGGTGATGACTAGTTATTTTCCCTCTAGTCTTACACTGCTAAATTAGTTTAGTGCGTTTCTAGCTCGGATCTTGTTTGTTTGTTTTGAATTTCGCACAAAGCTATACGAATGCTATCTGTGCTAGACACCTTTAATTTAGTAGTTAGAGTCTAAAGGGAAAGCACATAATAAACATCATTCATCACCAACGCTTGGGTTATTCTTTATATCGAAGAACAGTGGGATTGACACCCTCGGCTGAAAGGGCGGGCATGCTCGGAGACGGAGAATCAAACTCGCAACCTTCAGACTGGGAGTCAGGCGCCTTGACCAACAAGCATTGCCAGGCCATGGACAATTTCAACTCATTGGTAGAACTTTGTTTGTGTTTGAACTTCGTGCAAAGCTACACGAGGGCTATCTGCGCTAGCCGTCCCTAATTTAGCAGTGTAAGACTAAAGGGAAGGCAGGTATTCATCATCACTCACTGTCAACTCTTAGGCTATTCCTTTACCAACGAATAGTGGGATTGGCCGTCACATTATAACGCCCCCACTGCTGAAAGGGCAAGCATGTTTGGTGTAGCGGAGATTCGAACCCGCGACCCTCGGATTACGAGTCGAGGGCCTTAACCACCTGACCATGTCAGGCTTGGTGGAATTTGAATATTACTCTTATAGCCTATCTACGGCTTCGAATTACAGAGAGCGTAATTTTTTAACGATAGGACCTGAACCATAAGCCATTGGATTCATAGTCCAGATACACAAACCGCTAAATTTTACTCCAAATAAAACGAGAATACTTGATAAATGATTTCAGTTGTAACTAATTCTGTTGGCACGTTCAAGCCCGAGATCTTATAGCACAATTGTTCAAGAAAACTTACAACCCTTAATGAAGTGATATATCATAAAACGTAAATCTCTAACACTAACTCTTGTGAAAACAAACTGACCATGATTATTACCAAGCGTTCTGTTTTTGAGTTTGATTTGGTCATTAAATGATTTAAACCACATTTTTCGTCAACCGTGAACAACTTCGTGCAAGCTTGGTATGATCAGGTGGTTAGGGTGTGCTCAACTTGCAATATGTGAGTCAAAGTTCGAGTCCTCAGCACATAAAATGCTCATCTTTTCAGCCACGAGGGCACTGTAATGTGACGATTGTCCCTCTATTCCCTATAGTCTATCATTTCTAAATTAAGGATGACCAGTGCATGCAATTCTCATGTACCTTTGTACGAAACTCCAAACAACTACGTGACGTGATATTGTGTTCTGAGAGACACGTTCAATTATTTGTAGTATTTTTTACGTTTATGGACTGAATGGCTAAAATGTAAAGATACTGCTCTCCAGAACTGTAATAATTAACCCTGAGTTTCTTGTAGTTTCTAGAGTTCCGTTACTACTAAAGCATGTTAGTAGCCTAAAGCACACAGCTACAATGTTTTCGATTAGTCTTTCTCACTTTGATAACCAATAACAAGTAAAAGAACTTCGCTAAAACAGTATATATATAATTTTTATCCTTTAAAGTATTATTAATCTGACTAACAGATTGTTAATAGGAAATCAACGTATCTTTTGATGTTCTATTTCTTTCTATTTCTTAAAACAGTTTTTAAATGTCGAATCTGGTAGAAGGCAGTAGCGATTGTAACGAAACCTTACGTGACATGAGCTAAATGATCCTACTTTAGAACTCCTAACAAGAAGAAGGGAAATTAAATATTACATTTATGTCGTTTCTACGAATAAACATTATGAAAGCGTTCAATGACATATTGCGGTTCGGGTCTCGGTCGGACCTTATGATCTGTTAGATCATGCATGGCTAACAGTTTTGAAGTATTCAAGATGAATGGAATTAATTTATACCCGCTTCTGCGCAGCACCGTTTAAATTAAATGTATAATCTTACATTTTAACAGTGGTTAAACTTGTGTACCAAACGCTGATACAAGTGACATTATGACATACTGAAAAGAAAAAGACAAAATGTCATATTTCTTTAAAAGACCCAACCCAAAAGACGTTTAGCTTTGATTTTAATGTCTCCGCAATTGCAACGAAAGTATGTTTTACCTCATGTTACTGCCCAGAAATCCCCTCTCCTTCCCAAGCACGTGTGTATCATCATCTTTTCAAAATCCTTTAAGCACATACATTCTAACATTAGTAATACCTAATGTCACATTCTAATTTTCTAACAACGGGAGTTCTCTATTGTATAAGTAGATTGTGAAATTCGAGAAAGTATGAAGTTGTGTATTTAACTAAAAGCACGTCAAACGAGAACAAACAAATTACAACTAATATTGTGACACTAATTTAACAGAGGAATTTTTAAACATCGTTAAAATACCGATTCAAGGTAATAACTGCAAGATGATATATTTTGTATGTACAGTTTCACTTGGTTTCAGGATAATTAACATGATAGAATAGGAAGAAAAAAAGATGTTTGCTTTTAAAACAGTCCCAGCATGGCCAGGTGGTTAAGGCACTCGAATGGTAATCCGAGGGTCGAGGGTTCGAATCCCCGTCACACCAAACATGCTCGCCCTTTCAGCCGTGCGGGCGTTATAATGTGACGATCAATCCCACTATTCGTTGGTAAAAGAGTAGCCCATGAGTTGGCGGTGGGTGGTGATGACTAGCTGCCTTCCCTCTAGTCTTACACTGATAAATTAGGGACGGCTAGCGCAGATAGCCCTCGTGTAGCTTTGCGCGAAATTCAAAACAAACAAACAAACTTTTAAAACGGCATCTGTGGAGGAAAAGTTCTTTTGCACGTGACCCTTTTGGATATCAAAAATTTCCAACATACCCAAATACCCACAAAGAAAAACGACATCTGTAGATAGTTTTGAGACACAATTATTGTTTTTCTTGTACCATATCTACTAGCAGATAGTGAATTAAAACTCTACAAATGTACACATCAGATAGAACAAATTAATACTGCTTTGTGAGAAAAGAATTGTTTGATGTGAAATAAATGTAGCTGTGTTTAGTATATATAAATAGCTGAACAGAACAATTATATCGCTTTTACCTTAGATTCACTTCTAATATTAAAGTAACTGACGACTGGGCGCCACCTGGTGACTATTGTGTTTGAACTGTGAAACCGAGTTCACAGCTCAGATCTCGTTGCCTCAAAAACACGTTTCACCGTTTAAAACCGTGACTGCGCGGGTTTGATTTTGTTTTTTGAATATCGCGCAAAGCTACACGAGGGCTATCTGCGCTAGCCGTCCCTAATTTTGCAGTGTAAGACTAAAGGGAAGGCAGCTAGTCATCACCACCCACCGCCAACTCTTGGGCTACTCTTTTACTAACGGATAGTGGTACTGACCGTTACGTTATAACGCCCACACGGCTGAAAGGGCGAGCATGTTTGGTGCGATGGGGTAGCTGCGCTATAAGTGGAAGAGTTAGAATGTGTGTTTGTTGTTAAGCAATGGGGTATCTGTTTCCTGATCACCGCGTGTATCGAAACTCAATTTTTTAAAGCTATGAGTCCCCACATTTACCACTGAGATACTTGAAAATAGTCAGAAAGAGATGTCGAAAAGTTGGCAGTGGGTTTTGTTTACTAGCTGCTTTCCTTCTAATCTGTTAATTCAATTTTAGGTACAGTTACGGCCGAGTTACCGATTTTTTAGCTTTGTGCAAACATTAATAAAAACGAAATGATAAAGTAACAACGTGTCATGGTATTCAACAAAACAAGTTTCGTTGTTTGCGACATCCGGGATTTCAACAAAGTGAAAGATTTAAAAAATGTATTCTCAAGAAGGCTGAAAATAGCCTGAGAAGGTGGAAACATTGTTGTGTACTTTATTTCAATTAAAGTTTTAATACCCACACCAACCGTCTTGAGAATACATTTTTACTTCATATGGATTTCTCGTTATCACGAAAGTCTAAAGATTAAAACTATAAAAAAATATTTTAATATACTCTGTTAAACGAGCTTATTAAAACCTAGCTAATCCTTTATTAAAAAAACTATTTATCTCTTCCTTTTTTTTTTTTTACAGAAACTCGTTTCTAACTAATGATAAATAAAGGCAATATCCTTTTTCATATTTCATACTCTCGCAACCAGGTTTGTGTCAATGCTACAATTCACTTTACCATGAATAATAACAATATGATAACAGTAAATGTCACCAGGAGGTTTAGCGATAAGCTTCAGGACTTATAATTATACAGCCAAATGACCAATGTTTGTTCAATCGCCTCGGCGGACATAGGACGTATATTCCACTGTGCAGATTGCGTTAAAACAAAGAAAACACATTTAAAAAAATGTGTATGTATATGTTCTCTTCTACTAAATTAGGGACGGCTCGGTGCAGTGGGCTAACAACCTACTCACTTAAAAACCTGTTGAAGAATCCGCAAGTGATTGCGGCCTATGTTCCTTGATGGAATCAGTGGTGAATGAATGAATGAATGAATATGTTTTCTTATGGCAAAGCTACGTGGAGGTATCTGCTGAGTCCACCGAGAGGAATCGAAGGTCTGATTTTCGTGTTGTAAGCCCGTAGACTTATCACTGTACCAGCAGGAGACCTTAAAAAAATAATAATTCTTTGACGAGCGTATAGGCCCGGCATGGCCAAGTGTGTTAAGGCGTTCGACTCGTAATCCGAGGGTCGCGGGTTCGAATCCCGGTCGCGCCAAACATGCTCGCCCTTTCAGCCGTGGGGGCGTTATAATGTTACAGTCAATCCCACTATTCATTGACAAAAGAGTAGCTCAAGAGTTGGCGGTGGGTGGTGATGACTAGCTGCCTTCCCTCTAGTCTTACACTGCTAAATTAGGGATGGCTGGCGCAGATAGCCCTCGGGTAGCTTTGCGCGAAATTCAAAACAAACAAACGAACGTATATTATTATTTAAGAAGGAATAAGTTAAAAGGTAAGAGCTGGAATGTCAAAAAATAAGATATGTATTGAATTACTTACGACATCTATTCTTCGTTGCCATGGGAACAATTCAATTACCGTTTCGTCTTACTGCAAACTGGACGAATTTACAGTAACTATATTTTAAATTTTAAACACAAAGAGACGGTGAGAAAGGTTTCTAAGGATTTTTACTTATTACAATACTTTAAAGTGATTTGTTGTTTCTCAGTAATATATATCAAGAGACTCGGATTCCAGTAGAGTTAATCTCAGTAAATTAGGAGAACGAATAACAAACATATACGACTGACTCGGAATAGAATAAACACAGTAGAAAAACAGAACAATCGTAGCCAATGAAACTAAGCAAACGACAAGCCGAAATTACATTCAAAATACTCTTATTTTAACAAAAAATGGAAGAAAAATTGTACCACGAAACATGGCTAATGCAAAATAGACTTTTTTAATATTCACAACGATTGTGTTTACAATTTTAAAGAGAAAGGGCGTCCCTTGTAAATATTAAAATATCTATTTCGTATCAGACATTTTTATGTATTCGATTGTTTTAGTACCACAACGGTTTATTAACTACTTTTTTTCTTCTCTAATTTTAACGTCCATCAGACTGTTTCAGCAAAGGTAAAATGTAAATTCGAAATATTTGAAAATAACCAATTAAATCAATCAGGCTCTGTTTTCCCTGGTCTTGTTTATGGTTCTCGTTTCGTTGTCGCAAAACTGGAAACTAAACTTTGAGACCATGAGAGAGTTATAAGAATAACTGTCAAATCTGACGAATTAGTTAGACAAGAGAAGCTCAAGAATTGGCGACAGATAATGTTGGCTAGATACCTTCGCTATGATCTATCAATTCAAAATTAGGAACTTTGTTTTTAGATCTAATAGACAAGAGAAAAAGCTCTAGTCAACACACTCACTGTCACTTTATGACTAACCTAATGGAACTGTACGGTGTAACAATGGCTACAAGGAGCGAAGAACTGTTTTGGTTTCTCGCGGCAATGGGACGCAAACCGCGAACTAACAACTACATCATATACAGCCCATAGGTATATGCATGCTTATACGCCGAGATTCATCAGCCAAATAACCAATGTTTGTTGAGCAATTAACAGTGGAAAGACGAAGAATGGAAACATGCAGCGTTGTTTGAAGAACATTGGCTTTCAAAACAGATCTGACACTGTATTTTATGCTTAACATCAGATCTGACACTACATTCTATGATTGACATCAGATCTGACACTATATTCTATGATTGACATCAGATATGACACACATTAGTGACATTAATAATGCAACGAGTAAATGACTTGATTAAAACTGGAGAATAAAAACACGGTCGCGGTTTTGAATCCACGTCGCACCAAACATGCTCGCACTTTCAGTCGTGGAGTCGTTATAATGTTACGGTCAATCCCACTTTTCGTTGGTAGAAGAGTAGCCCAAGAGTTAGCGATGGGTGGTGATGACTATTTCTTTCCTCTAGTCTTACACTACTAAATTAGGGACGTCTAGCAAAGATAGCCCTCGTGTGGCTTTGCGCGAAATTAAAAAAAAAAAACAAAAAAAAGAAAAGGGGAAATATTTTAATTTACAACTAATCATTTGTAACAAATACTTATTTGTTTTCTGACATTAATAGCCACTGATGTTTCTCTTGTTACTTCCTAGAGACTTTACCGAGTTATAAACAATTTCTTTAATCTCCACTCGGCTCGAATCTTTGTCATTAATTCAATGATAAACCCGCTCCCATGAGCTGAAATGTAACGATTTTAATAACTTAAAAATTACATACTTCTGTGACACTAATTACGACGTTATTTAAAATTACTCAGTGAAATAATTATATCTTTAATGATCTTATATACCTTTCATACTCTTTAACCACGTGTAGAAATTGATTCGTCTTTTCAGCGCTAACTGTTCCTATGACAACAAAATAAAATTGATAGAAAAACATCAAAAACGTGCGTAACTAACTGCCCTCAAACTTAAGATGGAAAACAGAGATGCAACGTTACTAACAAGTACGTGAACATAAATTTTGACCCAATCCGTGCACCTAAGATAAGTACCAATCGAAACTACTCCTCAATGTTTAAATTGTCCTATATTGTTTGATTTTCTCTTTGTATTTCACGCAAAACTACACGAGGGCTATCTGCGCTAGCCGTCCGTAATTTAGCAGTGTAAGACTAGAGGGAAGACAGCTAGTCATCACCTCCCACCGCCAACTCTTGAGCTGCTATTTTACCAACAAATAGTGGAATTGACCGTCACGTGATAACGCCCCACGACTGAAAGTGCAAACTTGTGTGGTGCAACGAGAAATCGAACCCGCGACCCTCGGATTACGAGTCGAGCGCCGTTATCATATGGCCATGCCAGGCCTTGCCAGTTATCAACAGCATGATTTAAACGTCCCTTCGGTTTCTTTGAGCGATAACACTCACATAAGGCGAACTGCAATGACTATAGTTATTTAATACTGGATTGGACCACCATTTTCAGTGACATGAAACTGGAATCAGCATAATACAAATATTTACAAGACTTTGGATATTGTATTGTTCGGTTGTAAACCTATTCATCGATCTGGTTCACAGAAGTCAGCAAGGAATTTTAGTGGTGAACGAGCTTTTAATGTTCATCCCAAAGATGAGACAGAGATACTGTGCTTATTTTGGTCTAGCAAGATAATTATTGCACCTTTCGAATCACTTTCAGTTAGCACAAGCACAGTAAGTTATTGCATAATTAGATATGAAAATTTATTTTTTCGTTATGTTGAAAATGTGGGATGAGTATGCAACACCGTTCAAATATACCATGTGTACGTTAGTTACCTTTGTAGAAGAACAAAAGGACCTAATCTTTACCACAAGAACGTTCCCATACTATTACCTCACCTCCTGCATCTTAAACTGTCAGAAAAGACACAATCAGGGCTAAGTGCTTCATGTGCTTTCTCCATAGGGTAAATCTAATTTCATTAGAAAAAGGACAAACATAAGTCATTATACTACGTCATAAGTTTTCAGTCATTCATCGTTCATTTTCATGTTCAAGTGTTAATAAAAGCAGTAATTTAGTGTTTGGATTTTAAGTAAGTCATTGTTGGACTGTTTATCGACCACAGCTCGATAAAGAGCTTTGTAAATTCAAAAGCAGTGGAGAGTGCGTGTGTTTTCATGTAGCAAAGCCACATCGAGCTGTCTGCTGAGTCCCCTAGTGGAATAGCAGTGTGTCTGCAGACTTACAACGCTAAAAACCGAGTTCCGATAACCCATGGTGGGCAGAGCATAGATAATCTTTGGTGTTGTTTTGTGTTTAACCTCAAACAAACACTTCTTCAATAGCCGCAATTCGGCTTGCTTTGCTTTTTTGTTTAAAGTTACGAAGAAAGCAACATAAATGGTTTTCTACGCTCTGCCCACCATGGGTTATCGGAACTCGGTTTTTAGCGTTGTAAGACAGACGTGCCGCTGTTTCACTGGAGAACGGCTGTTGGAAAACAAATTTGTCTCTTGTGACACAGTCTAACGTCTGATGGACTGTTCAGTTATATTTGGTCGTGGTCATTCATTAGTGGTGAGTAACCACAGTTTTTCTAGAATCAGATGGACATCCTTTATTTATCACGTGTTGAATTAGTTTGGATATTGAAGAACGTACTTAAGTTGACAACATTTTAAAAGAAATCGAAACACCCTGTTGAAATGGCTTCTTATTTTGTTGAGTTCGTGAAACACACGTTCCGTTCCAAAGCTAAAAAATACATGAAGAATCAGTCTCATTTTGCTGATGTGGGACATTATTCGCGATTCAATAAAATTAATACAGTTTTGTTAGGCCCGGCATGGCCAGGTGGTTAAGGCACTCGACTCGTAATCTGAGGGTCGCAGGTTCGAATACCCGTCACACCAAACACGCTCACTATTTCTACCGTGGGGGGCGTTATAATGTTCTTTCAATTCCACTATTTGTTAGTAAAAGAGTATTTTAAGAGTTGGCGGTGGGTGGTGATGACTAGCTGCCTTCCCTTTAGTCTTACGCTGATAAATTAGGGACGGCTAGCGCAGATAGCCCTCGAGTAGCTTTGGACGAAGCTCAATATAAACCAAACTAGTTTTGTTAAATACGTCTTAACTTTTGTTTTTCAATATACTGACAGATTTTCTTGGAACTCAACGAACAAACGGAGTTCGGTGTTTTAAAGACGCAACAAAAACGATAGTGAGTATAAACAGCAGCAAACACAATCGAGCGAGATGTTTAATGAAACAGTTTAGAGTTTAACTAATGTTAACAAAGCATTTCAGATGACATGTAATCTTCTTGTTAGCTTATACAGCGGTGTGTAAACAAGCTGTCGTCAAGCGCACGTCACGGCCTTCATCCTGTTATGCTTCCCAAACGGATCAATTCAGCTTACGAAGAAGTTCTGATGCGCTATGGATTGCGCATTCAGCCTGAAAAACTCACTAATGGTTTCTAATACCCTCGCGAAATGAGCTGATATTCTCTATTACAGATTGAAATTTTCTAACGATGTTCAGTCGTAAGTTCATACACGTATTTGTATTCCAATGAACATTCTCTTTAAACGCCCTAAATCATTTATATATCTTATCGTAAGTGGCTCGTGAGTCTTTTTTTTAGGAGGATGGAGTGAGAAGAGAGATAAGTTTTTGTTCTTTTTCACCTAGGTAAGGTAGGGATTGTGCTTTTGGGGAAAAAAATTGGTGCTCCAAAGTAAATAATTTTTTTATCTGCGAAATACATACCTCTCTAGTTTTCTCTGTATTTATCTCCAAGTATACTGTAGGGGCATAAGAGGGGTAAGGTGTAGAGGGGATTGAAAGACCATTTTAATAACTTAAAGAGTCCAATTGGTTCACTATCTTCTGATATTTTGAAATAAACAATTGACTTTCATGTAAATGACTTAATTTCTTTGTATATAAGAAAAGGTTTATCTCTGTGTGCGCGTGTGTGGGAGGGGGCTCCCATCAGTATTACTAATGGTTTTGAGTTTATGAAAATAATGCCTAGGGGAACAATATATTTGGGGAAACTAAGCCTTCCCAGGCGTCTTATAGGCTCCAACCCTGTGGTTTACGTCGAATCATTAATATTATTTTTTTAAGACGGTATCTTTCGTGCATAACACACTATTATCCTTTAGTTTCGTATGACGATTTTACACTTTTTGTACTGATTGTTTGTTTCTGAATTTCGCACAAAGCTACTCAAGGGCTATCTGTGTTAGCCGTTCCTAATTTAGCAGTGTAAGACTAGAGGGAAGGCAGCTGGTCAACATCATCAACTGCAAATTCTTGCGCTGCTCTTTACTAGTGAATAGAGGGATTGACCATCACAATATAATACCCCCCACGAATAAAAGGGTGATTGTGTTTGGCGACAGAATTTGAACCTACGTGTCGTAGATTTCGAGTCAATTGCCATAATCGCAGGCCGTACCAGGCGAAAATCTATGAAAAGATATCTCCTTCGTGTGGTGTTAAAAATCTGTAAAGAGCTATCTCCTTCGTGTGGTGTTTAAAAGTAACTCAACAATTACACACTTTATTTCGCGAGTTTGTTTTTTTTCTCCCAGTTTTCATGTATAAGTACATAGTGTAGTTAGTGGGTTTTTATCATTTTTTTTTCCAAACATGCTCGCCCTTTCAGCCGTGAGGGCGTTATAATGTGAGGGTCAATCCTACTATTCGTTGGTAAAAGAATGACGATGGGTGTTGATCACTAGCTGCTTTCCTTCAAGTCTTACACTGATAAATTAGGGACAGAAACAATCATTTCTCATATGTGTTTATAGCATATTTAAAGAGCGGGTTTTTGCGACAAGAGGAGGCAAACCATGAACCTTCGGATTCAAAGTTCAGGTACACCAAATATTGTTTTCCCAGGGGAATAGCTGTAAGTTTACGCACTAAAAATGATAAAATTTGGGGCTCATTTCCTCGAGGTGAACATCGTAAATAGCCCAATATGGTTTTCCTTGAAAAAAAAAAAAAACACACTGAATAATAGACCGCGTCAAGTCTGAGACATTTTCAGTTTTTTTTTGGTATCCAACTAAGTTTATTTATTTAATACTTTTATTTTCTTCACCTTTTGTTGTGAACTCGAAACATTCATTGATAAATTATGGAAATGGCCAATAAAACGGGTATTAAATGGAAGTATTATGGGAGTGTTTTCCTCTTAGTATGAAAGTTTTCTGAACCGGAGGACGGTAACGTGTTTAGAGTTTACACTTTAATTGACTGTTATCCAACCAATTAGACATTGATACATCAGAACAATGCGTATAAAAGTATGGGTAGTTGTGCTATTCCCAGCAGTAGTATGTTGAAGGTCCAACGACAGAAATGTATAGAAATCAAAGTTTCAGCAACTAATGAAGGCAAGTACATACGACATACTGAGGCGAAATTTGACGTTTTAATAAGATTTATATGAAACATGTGAACATGGTACTTGAAACGTGTGCTGTTTATAAGAGACTGTTGATCTAGAAGGCCTAAGCTTTTCCAAAGCCGATATGCTCTTTCAGTGCGTGATACATCGCAATAACTTATGTACACGTATAAATGTTAGATACAGTACAGTAATATACACATTATCACGAAATGTTCTGGATTATATATGGCTGGTCATCAGCCATTGCTTAGTAGAGATTGACAAATAAAGTTTGAAATAGTCACTATACTTCAATCAGTGAAATCAGTAAAGTTATAGCACAGTGTTAGTTGCATAAAAAATTCAAATTCAGATTGTTTGGCAACAATTAACAATAGCTTGTTTTATGAAAAGGTGAAAATGGTAACATAATAAGTGCACTTCCACATTGAAGTATGCCAAGAACCAATACACGTGTAGGCTGCATCTCGGACAATGGTGCTGGAGATATATACAAATTGATGGCACCCTGATTGCAGACTAAAAAAGGACGTAATTTTATTAAAGTCATCGTCTAGTAAAACAGTGATCTCAAGGAAGAAGAAAATGTGGTGAATTGATATTTGAAAGTGAAAAAGGTTTAAAATATATTCGTTGGTAAAAGTTTGTTTGTTTTTTAATTTCGCGCAAAGCTACACAAGGGCTATCTGCGCTAACCGTCCCTAATTTAGCAGTGTAAGACTAAAGGAAAAGCATCTAGTTATCACCACCCACCGCCAACTCTTAGGCTACTCTTTTACCAACGAATAGTGGAATTGATCGTCACATTATAACGCCCCCACGACTGAAAGGGCGAGCATGTTTGGTGCGACGGGGATTACGAGTCGAAAGCCTTAACCCACCTGGCCATGACGGGCCCGTTGATAAAAGAGTAGCCCAAGAGTTAGCGGTGGGTGATTACTAGCTGCCTTCCCTCTAGCCTTACACTGCTAAGTTAGAGACGTCTAGCGCAGATAGCCTAGTGTAGCTTTGTACGAATTTCAAAAACAAACAATCCTTCTAGTCTTACAATGCTAAATTAGGGACGGCTAGCGCAGATAGTCCTCGTGTAGTTATGCGCGAAATTAGAAAAAAAAAGCTTGCCGCTGAGTTACCAGGAAGGGAAGGAGTTTATCAGTCACATCATAATTACAGGTGTGAAAACTACACATCTTTAGGTGCTTGTGTTAAACTAATTTAATTTCACTCATATTTCATCAGTGCAACGGATGGTTCCAAAATAGTCTGTTATTACTTCTAGTTTGGGTGTCAATATTTTTCTTCACTAAAGTACAGAGGACATTGAAAGGGGGGGACTTAATGACAAAAGAAGGCCATTTTCTCAAGCATTATCGGGCAATAATTTTTCTATAGGGGATTGTTAGAGGAGACTGTGTGGTGTTGTGTGTCTCCTCTGGTACATATAAGTTACGTGATAAGGAGACAACTTTCTTTTCGTTTCTATTCATTTCTGGCATGGCCAGATGGTTTAGGCATTCGACTCGTAATCCGAGGGTCGCGGCTTCGAATTTCCATCACACTCACCCATTCAGCCGTGGGAGCGTTATAATGTTGATAAAAGTAGCCTAAGAGTTGGCGGTGAGCGCTGATGACTAGCTGCCTTCCCTCTAGTCTTACATTGCTAAATTAGGGACGGCTAGCGCAGAGATAGCCCTCGAAGTAGCTTTGCGCGAAATTTAAAACAAACTATTCATTTGGTCTTATAAACACCTTTAAAACCTGAAACCAAATTAGTTGAATATTGACGTATTAACACTTAACAACATATCACAATAATTTTATTTTTTTGTTGTAAAGGACTATAAGTGCTATTAATTTTAACGTTAAAATATTTTTAATTCCTAACACCCAACAAGCAAGGTGTAGAATCAGCCATGTATTTTTGGTAGTTGTGGACCCACCTATTGTGCAAACCACTAAGTTTCTGCATATTAACCTTCTATATAATTAACGACAAAATTTATAATATTTATACTTTGCAACAAGCATTCTTGCAGGTTCTCTGTAATTATAGACTGACATGATCTGACAGTTGGGGAGCTCGACTCGCAATTTGAAGGTCGCGGGCTACGCCGATCTACTTGTTCATCGAGCTGTGAGGCGTTATATAGAACAGTCAATCAAACTATTCATTGGAGTAGACAGCCCAAGTGTTGACGGTGGGTGGTGTTGATTATTTGCTTAGCTCTAGTATTTTACTGTTAAATTAGGGACGACTAGCGTTACCCTTGTATAGATTTGCGTGAACTTCCAAAGAATCAAGAATAGAATAGGGTTTAGAATGTGCAACTGTTGCGTAAATATTTTTCCCTGTAGACAAACTTTCTATTTTCGGTGGAACAGAAAAACAAGACAATAAAAAAAAAACATGGGTCTTACCACGACCAAGAACTAACGTCAGCAACAGCACTAGTTCCATCATTTCAAACCGCAGGCGGGAAATATTGTCACGTTCAATGCTTTATTAGCGTCTGATTTTATTTACCAGGTATAGGCTGTATCCTGGGGTCCACTCACCAGAAAACCTCTTCTTGATAAACAGTAACGTAGACCTGCTGTTGACAGACCATGCGCAGTCGAGGTGATAGTTAATGTGTGTGTGTATGGACGTTGCTTTATGTCTGGCTGGTTTTTTTTGGGTTGTACTTTATGAATAATTCGACTCCAAAGCTGATTGGATCTCTGAAAGAGTTTACTAGGGTGCAGCATGAAATAAGATTCTTGTTATTTTAGCATGTCGTTAGTCTGGTTTATTCAGAGGTTTGTATGATAGAAGCTGGAAGAGTAAAAAATAATAATTTATTTTATATTTTATGTTTCTTTGTAATTGAGCACAAAGCTACATGGGTATCAAACTGCATTTTAGTATCTTAAGCCTCTAACTTACCGCTCAGCTACTGGGTGGGGGTAGCATTATTTTACAAAAGTGTCAAAGCATTACATGAGTCGCACTGAATCGGAAATTAAACGCTTCATTATTCGTACCAGTAGCCGAGACAAACCAAGAAAACACCATCAGTTAACTGCTTCCATTTGTCTCTTAAACAGTTAAACTCGTAACAACCTCATTTTAATTCCTCACAAGTAAATACCTCTTATACAGAGAGATGTTTGTTTTTTGTTTGTTTTAATTTCGCTAAAGCTACTCGTGGGCTATCTGTGCTAGCGTTCCTAATTTAGCAGTGTAAGACTAGAGGAGGCGTATTCATCTCCACCCACCGCAAACTCTTGGCCTCTTTTACCAACGAATAGTTGGATTGACCGTCACATTATACACCCCCCGGCTGAAGGGCGAGCATGTTTGGCGCGACGGGGATAGAGTTCGTTTGTTTTTGAATTTCGTGCAAAAGCTACACGAGGGCTATCTGTGCTAGCCGTCCCTAATTTAGCAGTGTAAGACTAGAGGAAGGCAGCTAGTCGTCTCCTTAACTCTTGAGCTACTCTTTTACCAACAGTAGTGGTTGACCATCATATTATAACGCCCCCGGCTGAAAGGGTGAGCATGTTTGGTGCAACGGAGATTCGAATCCGCGACCGCAGATTACGAGTCGAGTGCAGCCCAACTTAACCATATCGGGCCTTTTATACAGAAGAGAGAAAAAATATTTGTATGAAACTAATATTATCAGTTAGGCTTCATTGATGTGAAATTTAATTAAAACCGTTTATTTGACATCGTGTTGACACGCTCATATTCACAATTTTATTTGTTTCATGACAGTTTTGATGTGATGTTAAGATTTAATAAAGTTTTACTGGCGTATGAACTGAGTTTTGTTTTCAAGTGCAACAAGCTCTAGCACATTACTTAATACTAGAACTAATACTAGGCTATTAACTTTCTAAACTAGTCAGTACTGCATTAAACTAAATGTATAAAACAACAATACAGTTGTATTGTCTAAAATGTCTTGTACTCATCTTACAAGCTGTGGGTTCGAATCCGTCACTGATCTTGATAGCCCTTTCAGTGTGGAGGCGTTATAAAGTTACAGCCAATCACACTATTCGTTGATAAAGACGTAATTGTTAGTGGCATTCTAGCTGCCTTCCTTTAGCCTATCACTACAAAATTAAAGATGGATGTGAAAGCTATTCCTCGAGGAGCTTTGCTTGATATTCAGCAAACAATTCAACTATTGTACATATCCAACAAAATGCATAATTTGCCTCCTACACACTTGTGTTCTAATTTATTGGAATTTCATTTATTAAATACGTTATTGTTATAACACAAGAGCAGTGTATTAGCAATCTATAAATATAGTAGTATAGAAAACATGTGTATTACATACAGTAAAAATCTATAACTAACCCCAATGGCTGGAAACTGGGTTTCGATACCCGTGGTGAGCAGAGCACAGATTGTCCTGTGTATCTCTTTGATTAACTACAAACAGAAAAATTGTTTCGACTTTATCAGAGCCCTCCGTCTTCTGCTGGGACAGCCGTAAGTCTAGGAATTTACAACGCTAAAATCCAAGGGTCGATTTCCCGCTCTGAACACAGCAGATATCTATCTCCATGTGGTTTTGCTAGAAAACATATAATTTTGTTTCTTATATTGAAACCTATTTCAACTGTTGAGACAATTGTATTATGTAAAACACAACTTAATTTTTGTATGAATAATTCGTTTTCTGTACCTTAAAAGTGCTTTACGTATTTATAAATTTCTCCACGTTGCTTTATAAAAGGCCTGGAATGACCTGGTATTTGGGGGCGCTCGACTCACAGTCTGACGCTCGCGGGTGGATTTTCCTTCACCGAACATGCGATTTCAGCCGTGGGGACGTTATAACGTGATGGTCAATTCTACTACTCATTGGTAAAAGAGTAGCCCAAAAGTTGGTGGTGAGGTGGTGTAGATTAGCCGCCTTGCTTTTAGTCGATCACTGTTAAATTAAGGATGGCTAGTGCGAAAAACCCTCCAGTAGTTTTACGCAAAATTCAAAACAAGCGAAACAAACTATTTTGTCGAATATGTTTTTCAGAACACAAAGTGTGTTTAGTGAGGAAGTTATAAACAAAATATTCTATATATATATATATATTAAATGTATAAAAGAATGTTAAGACTTGGAATAAAATACGAGGAACAGAAGATCCTCTTTGTCTACTAGTACAAGTTCTGAAAAAGTAACTTGAAAAGAAGGGTAGATAAGACATAATAATAATAAACAAGCTGGGGAAGCCAGGCATAATTAGAATCAGTATATTTTAGCCCTGTGTTGTAAACTTTATAAAAATATTGTTGAAAAGTTTGTTTCTTACTTAGATAGGCCTATATCGTGAAAAAGAATTTTGTGAAATATAATTTGTTTAGTTATAAACTGATATATTGCCTACATGAGCTTTTTCAACTGAAGAACCAACAAAATCAGTTTCATGGTTTACTTTGACTGTTACCTGGAAATAAGAACATTGAACTACGAAACTGAGCAAATTAGTTACGCTTTTCCATTCGGTTGTGATTGAATTACCAATGAATAGTGGATTGATCGTCAGGTTATACCGCACGGCTGAAAGTGCGAGTATGTTTGATGCGACGGGAATTCTGACTCGCGATCCTTGATTATGAGCCAAACGCCTTAATCCACTTGGCCATGCCAGGCCAGCTAGAACGAAACCAACTAAAACACTCACTTGACAAAAGCAGTATGTGAAAATTATATATACCTAGAAAAAACGAAAAGAGTAAAAAATTCTACATGACATAAAAATATAGAAAATGCATCGTAAGTTTGCATATCCGAATATGAGTTTTAGGTTCTGTTTTACTAATGTACCTTATTTTGTTTTGCTTGTGACTAATTACACAATATTTGCTGTATCCACTTCTGGTTTTAGATTATAATCTTTCAAGCTTATTGATGAGCCAACGGATTTACTTATGTGATACAAGTGTTTAACTATAAGATACTAATTTATGTATTTTTAAATTAGTCCTGAAAGGTTTCCTTTCAGGCCCTCTACATTCCTACATTCAGTTACCTTCAAACATGTGGTCAGCTATCGGCCAGTTACCTCTTTCTTTCTTTGTGAACCTGACGATGACCGAAGAAGGTCGAAACGTTGTTCGCTTCTCTACATAAAATTTTCTCAACTCAAACCAGCTGTTTTACATATATATGATAGTCACTCCTACTATTTATTTGTAAAAGAGTAGCAAGAGTTTATCACTGTTAAATTAGGGATGGGTAGTACAGATAGCCCCTTATGCCTGTAGCTTTACGCGAAATTCAAAGTAAATCAGATCAATAATTATATTACGAGTAGAATAGTTAGTATAATAAGTTAATTTTATTAACAGTGTTAGCAAAACAGTATTAATAATCAACATAAAAGTACCAAACTCGCTAAATACCACAAGTAATGAATTCAGGAAAAACGCGCTATTAATTTATTTTGTTTTCAGTTTATATACATATGCTTATTAAATTACCCAGTGTATTAATTAATGGGTTACTTGAACAATACCATACAGAAATACAAAGCGCCCTCTTTCACATGAGATTATTGGTAATGACGTCTGCTGTTTGATCTCGTGACAAGATTATAGGTGGTAAATTATCAGCATTGTTTGGTTGTCTTATTTTGTTTAATTTCTTTTTTATCCCAATTGTAACTCTAAGTTGTACGTTTAATTTTCCCTGCTTCATTTGATAAATGTGGCTTTTATCTGTAATTCATATTTGGTGTATAAGGATTTTAACGTGGTAAGATATTCTATTTAAACTAAATTACATCGGTAAACAAATGTCGCAATGCAATACTACTAATACTATTGTTTAGTAATTATCATGCTAGAGTTGCAAGTTGAACTAATAGTAATAGTAAGACTCGCCTATAGTTGACTAGGGTTAGCTGTAATAAAGTGACTAGTTTTTTTCCACGGATTAGGCTTACATGAGAACGAAAAATAGAAAGTAATCAGCATTGTCTTTTCCTGTTAATGAGTTTGAAAAATACTTTAAATTGTCTTAAGATTTTAACAAAACTGAGAATACCAGAAAAGTATGTTGTTGTGTTTTATTATTATGTTGGTTGTTTAAAATTCATTAAAAGTATTGATTTATGCCATGTGGAATCTAATAGTAATATTATAGTACAATAATACAGGGTGTTCGGAGAATCACTGTGAAGTTTTGTAATCATATTTTATTCGGTCTATTTCAAGCCAGCAACTGATAGCTGTGTTTAGAAACAAAATAAGAAGGATCAGGCCTGTATTGATGCCAACAGTGGTCACTTTCAACATTGTATTCAACTCCTGTATTCTATATTGAAACATGTCTGTTAATAAATATATAAGTGCACAGTGACTTTCTGAACACCCTGAAGATTGATTTCATCTATAGTACAACAGAAGGCCTCTATCATTGTTTGGATGACACTTTAAAGACAATGGTACAAACATTGATCTCTTGAGGTGAAACAGGTATATTAGGCATATTAAGTGATAAAATGGATTTAAAACATTGTTTTATGTTAAGCTTGTACTATTTCCAGTGAAAAGTCCAAAACATTTAAAAATGTTTTGCTTTGTCAAGGTATTATTAGGAGAGTCTAAGTGAAGATATTTATTCAGAATTTTGACACAAACATGATCCGTTACATCTTTATATCTAACATTCTCACTTTAAATGCGTATTATAAATATTCTTAAGATTACAATTCCACAGTTTTGACTGATTGTCTGCAATTCACATACTACTGTTTTCATAAATAATGTACTTTGATGTGTTTAATTAGGTATGCTTTCCTGTTCATTTGTGAAGGTAGCTTATTTCTATCAGTTAATGTCATTTCTTATGAGTGTAAATCTATTGGATTATTTTTAGTGTAAAATTCTTTGTTTTATTAAAAAAATTTTCAGTCTAGTAGACATTTTTGGTAATAGAGATGTAGGAATATCAACTAGCCAGTACCTCAGGCAGTGAGATTTTATGCTAAGTTTAATTTGTGTGCATGAGTGACATTACTTATTTCTGATTTTAACCACTCATTGTTTTGTTCAGTTATTTCTTAGGTTGTAATTAACAAAAGTATATATGTATCTCTTTATGACTCCATGTTTTCGAAATTCATTTTTCAGTTGTACAGTTCAATGCTAAAGTATCATTTTCCTCAGACATTATTTAAATTGATTACTTCTAGAGGTATTAACAAAACTGTTTATTCACTATAAATTTCACATGTTCTTGAACAAGACATTTTACATTAGATGGCAGGTTGTCAAGTAGCAATTGGAAATCTCTTTTGCAACCCTTTATCAGAAATTCTTATACATCATTGTATTAACTGAATACAAACCAGGTATAAATGACTTCATGCTCCACCAGGAAATATACTTTACTGTAGTTTTAATGTTTGGTTTGTATATAAATTGATGTATACTGGGTGCAGGTTTGCTATTGAATGTAGAACTTCTGTTAATGTAAGAGTTCTATGACTAAGAATACTCTGTTGCATTCATAAAACTTTCTTTTTTATTGACTGATTGTAACCCACTGATAAGCAAGCTGGACTGTTTCCATATGTCTGGGGTATTCACCCTGTTATCACTTAAATACAGTGTAGTTTAAATCATGAGAGTAATGGTCAAACAATAATACTCTAGTAGAATAGCTCAAGAGTTGGTTGTGTGTTTTTTAAATAGATGCTTTTCTTTTAGGCTATTATTTCAAAATCAGTGATGGCTAATCAAATAGCTCTTAACCCTGGAATGCCAGTTTAGTGTGTGTATGACTCCATATAAGTTACAAGTGTATTGTAATCTAACCATGCTGATGTTCTAGAGTAAAAGTTCCTAAAAATTTAACAAAAGGCAACATATATGTACACTGAAGCACAATTTCCTCCCACAATAACATGAATAAAGTGATATTTATAATTTCATCTAAATCATTAACAAATTTTCCAGCTGTGATGTTTGACGACTCTAAAGACATTTTTCTAACATTTACTTCATTATTGACTGTTGGTCTGTATATAATTTGTTCCCTTTCTTTGCCTAATCCCTTTCTTAATGGTTTTGATCAAAATGGTTTCAAGGGCCAGTAGTTGCCTGTAAGAATGCATCAACAAATTTTATTAAAGTATATGAAATTAATTATTAACCTCTGCTATTTGATATTTATTGATCATTTGTTTCTGTCATTAAAATAATCAGAGAAAAATATCTATTGTTAATTAAACTACCTTTGCAATGGATATAACATTTATTTATGTCCAGTTTGTGTTGGTTAAAATATAAACAATCCTTTAAGAAGGGCATTCAAAACTCAATGTGTTTGGTAACTAAGAACTCTTGTTAACCTAAAAATATATAATGCCAGTTCTGCAGCTTTGAAAAATATAATTCAAGTAGAATTTCACATGTTCTAAATATGTGTTGATTTACTTAGAGCATGTTTAGCTATATAATTTAATCTGGCTTATTGACATCTGTCATTCACTAAAGTTATGAAATTAAAGTTTAATTATATCAACAATGGGAAATTGAATCAAACTGCTAACAAATTTGAGCACATGAATTTTATGAACATGCAGTTGATGTGCAGTTTTTCAGTTACACCATGCAAACACAAATATGAATAATATTTAATAAATTTCCAGATAACTGTTTGCAGTGATTTTTTATTTTCAAAATACTTGCTAGAATGTAGTGAAAGAGCACTAATAAAGAAAAAGCTCAATTTGTAACAAACACTGAAATGAGGAGTTTGAGTTGATTTTTGAGCCTTATTTCAAGCAGTAGTTTTAGAGTAGTGGTTCAGACTGAGATTACTGGGTTTAATGTCTGATCAGAATGGGCTTCATAATATTCATGTTCATTATAGCTAAAATGAATGTGTTAATTATGTAGCTGTTTGTGTTTGGCCTGTATTATTTGACTGTGGCATTGGCCAAATAATTTGTTGTACATTGCAGAATTTCTTATAGTCGTCATGTTGTGTTTTGTCGCCTCAAGTGCCCCCAAGGCTCAGTGATGAAGGCTTATAACTTGACTAATATCTTCTAAAAAACTTTCCTAAGGTCTCATTT
>NC_134827.1:66337857-66376549 GCF_004210375.1 Tachypleus tridentatus | reverse complement strand
GCACTCTTTTTCTTTTATTGGAAACATGCAACATTTTCTGATGGCAAAGGTCCCAAAATGTAAACTTTCATTTTGCACCAACCATAAGCTGCAGTAATCTCATATTTCCAACATCTATAAAACTGTGCATTAAAGTCATCCTCATCCAGATTCACTTGTATAAAAGAATATTAAACATGTTTATGGATCAATCACATTACGAAAAGTCTACATTTGTTCGTTCATGAGATTGCCAGATTATGTACTTAAACAGAGGTTGTTAATCCTATATAAAACAGGGACAATTCATACAAGAATTAAATATTCACCACATTTATAGCTGCATTACTCATATACCATCATGACATACAATGTCCTGTAGAGGATCGGCAACTATCACACACACATAAGCGTTACTGTATAACTGTTTATCACTAAACATAAATTATTACACCACTCAAGTGTCATGTTTTTCCACTTGTTCACATCTTACACAATGTGTACATTACACTAAATATAAACTGCAACTACACAAAATATTTACTAAAAGTCATTTTACTCTTATGGCCCTTAGATTTATACACAATAAAAAAACTTGATACATCACCATGCTTTGACCACACTTGGTACTACAAAATTTACACCTTGACCTCAAGAGCAAATCAGTCTCAAAGACAACAGTTTCAGAGTAAAACAAAACTATTAATCTAATTCTACATAACATGTATTATTATGTTTCTCAGCTATCTGATTATAGATTATTGGTAAAAGAGGAAGAAATCAGTTACTCATTGACAAGTTCAACTGTTTCCATAAAGAGTCAAGGTCAACAAATAAGATCATATTCCAGGAAACTCTTAGATGTGACAGTGAAACCTTAAATATTTTTTTAATGGTTTTCTGTGATCTGTTTTTGAGAAATAATACTGTCAATGACCCAAGATCAAGCTCTCTCTAATACCATTGCATTAAATGCTATAATAAATGCAGAGTGATTTATGTGTCTTATAATGAATCAAAATACTTTATGATACTGTTTATAACTACTTGAATAAATGCAAGAGTAAGTATGAAAAACTCACCAAAACTGTAGATATTTGGTTATATCCTTGAACAGACAGACTTCTCCAAAATAAACTATTTTTGTTTTGGCATCCTTCCTACACCAATATGTAATCAATGTAGTAGGTTGTCCAGAAATGTAATAATTCTCACGATGCCATATAGAAACTGAAAATCAAATAACTTATTGGTTGGTTGGTTGAATCCAACATTTGTCACTTACTAGGTGTCTTAATTGCTTGCTGTTTCAACTCTACTCAGAGCAAGTTTTGCAGCCCCCAAGGCATCATGGACAAGAAGGGCTTTCATCTGACTTTCCTCTACAACTCCAAACTTGAACAAAAAGTTATCAAAACTACATGGAACATCCAGGCATTTGGCCATGAATCTGTTACTCAACGTAAAGGAAGCCATCCTTAGATGAAAACAGATTGAGGGAAGCAGTTTAGACAGACCCTCGCACAACAGTATGTGAGCTTGCAGAAAAGCTAGGCACAAGCAAATCAAGCATTGTTAACCACCTGAGTGCTATTGGAAAGACGAAAAAGTTAGATAAGTGGGTTCTGCATGAGCTGATTGAAGATCAACAAAATCAGCGTGATAAGACCTGTCAAGGATGATGCTCCAAAAATTGAATGAATTGGGAATCGAGGGTTCTGCCTCAACCACTATTTCCCAGACCTTTCTCCTACATATTTTGATTTTTTCAAGCACTTTGAAAATTTTTTGAACAATAAATGCTTTCAAAACTGGGCAGCTGCAGAAGAAGCTTTCAGGGAGTTCATTAACCATAGAAACTGATTTCCACAGCGGGGGCATAAACAGCATCATTACATAAGCAAAAGTGTGGTGAAGCAAATGGTGCTTACTTTGATTAAAGTATGTTTTACAACACTGGTTTATATTTTTCCAAACTTTGCAGTTCAAAAGTTACATTTATTTCTGAATAACTAAATAATAATAAAGGTTATTCCTTCTATGACTGCTTACATGGGGACTATTTTATTAAGTTGCAAGCTGAAAATAATTTATTTAATGGAATTCTCTCTATATATGGTACTTTGGTTAAGAGCTTTTGGTTTTATTCTGTGATCTAGTTTCAGCATGATTGGATGATCTCTTGCCTTTTGTTTAAGCAAACACTGAGCCATTTCTTTATGTAATCTATTATGGTTGGTGCTATGTGAAAATTAATGATAAACAAAATGAACTATGGAGACAAAACAATGTTAATACATAACATACTGATGTTCTGAACATGCCAGAATTAACGTGTACACAAATTTTTGTTGTTAAAAGATATTTTGCCTTCCAGGTCTAAAAAAAAAAATTACTGAATTACATAAAATTCACTGATTAATTACAATTTTTGTATGTAAAATAAGATTCCATAATGTTTCCCATGTTGGTAACAAAGTATAAAAATGCAACGACTGTTCCTTGTTTCCCTGATTTGTGGGAACCACATGTTAACTTGGATATAGCAAGGAACAATATAACAACTATACAGTAACTCCACTAAAACAAATATCCCCCAGTGGTCCAATGATAAAGTGAGCTTATACCCTATAAATATCTGGTTATAATACACACAGTAGAAACAGCACAGATTACTTGTTGTGTAGCTTTGTACTTAAACAGTCATTAAAAACACTACAAGTAAAAATTTGACATGTAAAGTAACATGTCTTTGAACACAATAAAGTGAGAAAGGGCAGAGTAATTCAGTGAGCAATGCTCCATAAAATCAGATCCTGTGTAAAAGGGTAAGCAAGATGCACATGAACACAGAGGTCAAGTGCAACCACAAAATAAAATCAATTCATACTTTAAGTCAAATATAAAATGCAGGCCTGAACAAAGACTAGTGGTTATTGCTATCATTTGTTTAAAGTTTCTCTTTCATGGTCTAAATTCTTCTAAAATAAAAATAGCACAAAATTTCAGATAAACCTTTGTAATACCAACAAGTACATCTAGATCCTTGTACGTTAATATTTAACATTTAGAACATGCACAATATTTACCGTTCTGTTTTCCAGATCTACTTTGTTTCCAATAACAACAAAAGGGAAATTCTCTGGATTCCTGGGTGAGGCTTGAATGAGAAACTCATCCCTCCAAGAATCTAAGGACTTGAACGAATTAGGGGCAGTCACATCAAAGACAAGCACACAACAGTCTGCTCCTCTGTAGAAAGCAACACCCAAAGATTGGAACCTTTCCTGGCCAGCTGTATCCCAGATCTGCATGAAATAAAAATTTGTTTAGCATACCCATTCAAAAGCACTTCAAGAAATTACTATAAATATAATTTTTCACATCAAGATGGATGCTTCACATGGAGGCATACAAGACAGGAATTAATACATGGACTGGAATACCTGGTGTGGATTAAGATACTGAAACATACTCGAAGGAGTAAAATAGTGCTTTAGAACTCAACATTCAATACTTGGGTCAAGAAAAATTCACTACATTAATTTATGCCCCTAAATTATGAATAATTCTGTCAACTGCTTTTTTTGTCATCCTCTGCTGAAGATTGGATGAACTTACAAAATTTTTAATACCTAAATAACACCACCATTTAATGCGCCTCTTGACATAATTTAAAATCTGAATATTACAAAAGTTTCATCCTACACTTGTCCAGTTTACTAGTTCACCTATTAAACATTCAAATACCACAATGCCTTTTATGAGGAAATGACATTTACCATTTTATGTTTAAAAATACAATTTTTAAAATATTATATTCTTGTACAGAAACTAACAACTTACAATTAAGGTTTTTTTGCTGACCAGAACTTTCACAAACCAAGGCATTAAGGACATTATACAAGCTACAACATGGAATATAGGTTAAATATTTTATGACAAACCCTAATGTTCTGGTTTAAAACAAACCCAGCCATTGGGTTCAGTAATCTGACAGTAAATTAATTTTGGGTCTTGCATATTTATAGATACACTAACTTCCATCTTTTTTGTCTTTCCTAAGCCATGTGAGAATAAACTTAAAGCACTCAATGATTATTACTCATTAATTTAAAGCATTTACACATTATACTGAGTTATGGGTTTAATTCCCACTAGTACTACAGTAATCATACATAAAATACATCACTTTATATCAGATATACACAGGGAGAAATGCACTAAGCTTAGCAGACATGTATTGCACAGGAACATGGAAATTAGAATCTCAACCAAATATATCCACCCAGATGCTCTCAGTTATCAGTTGACAAAGTTATAGTTCCTAGCCCCAAACACACATACAGACACTCCTCCAGTTATCTTTTATTTCATACATTCAAAAAATTCTTGAACTCGAAACACTAGAAAAATACATATGGACATTAACAAAAGAGGTAGGAATAGCCATATCTGGAACATTTTAAAAACAGCTAAATCTATGAATCAGTGCAAACCCATTTCCACTGATGTAGATAAAAGACAAGATCTCATGGGATTCTAGCAACCAGTGAAATGAATATATGACTCGTTAGAACAGGAAATGAATCAGATTAAACTATTGAAATATCAATGAAGAACTGACATAAGCATACAAATCCAACTCTAGCAAGGTCATTAAGGTTTCCACAGCTCTCAAATTTAAATGTCGAGGGAGGAATAAGTGAATTGGATGGAAGTTTTATCGTCACATCAATATAAACGAAGCACTTCCTCCAATTGCAGAATGAAATCATCATAAGTTAGTCCAAGCATCAGAATCTGTCGCACTGAACATGTAGACCTGAAAAAAAAGCTATTCTAATACACAAAAAAGGTGAACTTGTATCTTTACTTGGTAAATCTTTACACCTACCTGCATTGTCACAAGCCTGTCTTCAACCAATAGTTCTTTTGTCAGGAAATCTGCACCTATTGTTGCCTTGTACTGGTTACTGAACTTCCTATTAACATACTGGTTCATAAGTGACGCCTTCCCAACCCTTGAGAGTAAAAATACATGAATACACTTTAAGAGTATAATTTGCTTATTCTATATCAAATTAAGTTTACTACAAAGAACTTGTAAATGAATTGCACAACATCTAGGTTTCCAAATAATATGAAAATTAATCAGTACAGTCAGTGCTATGAAAAATTACTTTTCAACCAACCCTCCAAGCTTGATACAAAGGACATTACGTTACTTATGATAGAGTAGAACGCTCAAGGTCATTTCAATGAGCCAGTTTTCATACAATAAAAATTGACCAAACATCTTTAAATATATCTTATGTTTTAAAAGTTTGGTTTAAGTTAGCTTCATATAAAACTTGATTCTGAACAAAATTTTCAGAGAATAGAAACTGTCACTAATTTTTCATTTGAGAAGTACACCAAACAAGTTTACAACTCTTTACCAACTGAAATTTTGTTCACCACAAACAAGTGAACAAACTTTTACAGTACACTCACTCTAATACAGATGTCCACTCCAGAGCCAATAGAATCATTACATACCATCACACAAATCATCATAATGCAAGCTCAAAAAATGGTCAGTTACTAAAACAAATGCATTTTAAAACATTTACTCTATGCTCTGGTAAATATTAAACATATAAACTAAACTTCAAAAATTTTATAACCCTCCTAAGTAAAGATGATACAAGAGAGAGAGTGTACACATACATATATTCACTTCAGAAAACAAAAAATATAGGTTTAATAAATTGTCATACAAAATAACTCATTAACCAAAGTGGTTTCAAAAGGTGGACCTTTCCAAAGCACTCACTTTGTAAGCTTTCTATCATTTTATAGATCTATCAATTACATGTAGAAAACAAGTACTGATAGAAAACCTTATCAGTGCTTCTTAATTGCACAAATTCATACTAATTATATCCTACCATGTAACTTATGTTCTACTACTAGAAAACCAGCATATATCTGATAACACACTGTGACACAGTAGCAGAAAATTTATATATAAAGTCCCTACAGCTTAAGAAATCAATAGGTTTCCTCTGGCTTTTCATATTTTACTTTCAATAATTATAGTGAATAGTTTACATTGAGTAACCAATTTAAGTCACTTGTGTGCTGAGACGAGGACAATTTAATACAACTGGGAATCAATTAAAGGTAAATATACATCACTGTAACTGAAAAGCACTGAATGTCTCATTTAAGTCACACAGAAAATTATAAAGATACTAGTCAGATGTTAAAAACAATTATATACATTTTTTTCTGCCCAATCCAAAGAACAGCTTAAAACTTGTAAAGAAGCTATTATTGAGAACATATTCATTTGTTGATTTTAAAGCAGTCCCTTGTCTTTTTCTGCTTAATTTTTGTATATGTCCTGGCTGTTACATTTCTAAAATGTCACATCAAGTGATTTGATCATTTGCTAACGAATCACAGCTTTGGATACAAAGTTTAAATATGATTGGATAGGGAGAATTACTTTTCATTAGAGTAAATAAAGTGGTTTGGACAATAGTTTATTTATGGTTTAGTGGGAAAGTTAAGGCAGAACAAACCTGTGGTACTGATGTACTTTCAATGGAAAATTAAAGATTTAAGAACAAATCACAGTGCCAGTAATTTTTTAGTTTGTTTAGAACATTATTTACTTTTATTAAAGTAGTTGCATTTATGAAAGCTACAAAAATTTTTTTCAGAGAAGACATCAGATAAGCTCAGAAAGGTTTAGTTAACACAAGAGTGAAAAAATATCCTATTAAGCTCAAATTCTTAGTTTTGTTTATCATATTCAAACAATGCATATATATAAACTGGATTCTTAATTATTTCTAACTGCAATGGATTTTCAACATCAACTATTACCAGTAGTAAAACAAGTGTTCATTATTTGGTTGTTAAATTAGATTTACAGATTTACACAACACCAAGACATATGTTTTAAATGCACAGACAAAATGATGGTCCCACTGTCTTGGCACCAACAATACACTGAATACAAAATGTTCCTATTACCTCTAAAAAATTTATCCAAGAACTTTTTTTTTTTAAATGTGCTAATGGTGAAGCCTGCTATTCAAAATATTGGTTTTGTAAAATAAAACAGTTTAAACACCTACTGAAAAATATGAAAGATCTATAGAGAACATAGAAAGTCAAGCAAAAAAAATCACACCCAACACATTTTGAAATAATCATTATACATACCCACTGTCACCCAATATGATAACTTTCAGTAAAACCTTCTTACGTGATGTCATTGTTGCTTCTGAAACAATTATAATAGGTTCTTAAATTTCATCCTCTACAATAAATCCTCACAAGTAACATAATAAAACCAATACTTACTATAGGTATTTAAATATATATATATATATATATTTTTTATAAGTCAAGTACTAGTTTTAAGTCCACTTGTAAAAAAAATTGAATTCAGTTTTATGCTTAACACTCAGGAGTTAGACACTAATACTAAACTCTGCACCATTTCCCCTAGTGGCAAAGCTTCTACAAGGTTTTGGATTTAGATGTCTTTGCATTTTTCATTTTAATGTTTCTTATTAATAATTCATCTTTTCTAAACAATTATCTTGATTTGTAAAAGATGTCTATATTAAATGTCTTCTACTTCACATTCTCTCTACTGTTACAAGCAATTGTAAAACATAGCATATAGGCCTTTCTCATAAGCTTTAAATACCCTGATAAGCAAATTAAAATTTTTACTTTCAGGACTTACACACAACACACAAGTACATTTTAGAGTTAGTTGTTTAAAATAAAGAGAGAGGACTGGAAAAATCAACCTTTTAAAAATATCTCGCACAGGTGAATTAAAATCCAGAAAACTTGTCCATTACAACATCTACAGTTAAATTATTTGAGATGTAACTGACAAGGGATTTCCTAGTGTCCAGTTGATCCTTTCTTATGCACATGTAGAACTACAGTGGAACCCCTCTAAGTGGTCACCCCTTGAAAGCAGTCATTCAATCACAATCCCTTTTTGTTTACATAATCCTTAATTATGTACAGTAGAACCCATCTAATCAAGCCAGTTTGTCTCAGTCCTGAAGGTGGCTGCTTTAGAGGGGTTCCACTGTATTTGTAAAGTTGAGCATTAACCTAAACACATTCAAATGGATAAATATTTAAACCACAAAAAAACTTTATAAAATTCCATTTCAGAGTTGATAAATAAATGTATCTACTAGAATATTTTCATTGTTTGGATCATCTGTTACTACGCCTGTATACGTGATACATGATGTGCAATTAGGTCCCACGTATTAAAAAAATGAGATTAAAATGTAACCGTACAGTTGAAAGACCTTAGGAAAGTTTTTGTAAGATATTAGTCAAGTTATAAGCCTTCATCACTGAGCCATTGGGGGCACTTGAGGCGACAAAAACACAACATGACGACTATAAGAAATTCTGCAATGTACAACAAATTATTTGGCCAATGCCACAGTCAAATAATACAGTGGGCCAAACACAAACAGCTACATGCAATTAACACATTCATTTTAGCTATAATGAACATGAATATTATGAAGCCCATTCTGATCAGACATTAAACCCAGTAATCTCAGTCTGAACCACTACTCTAAAACTACTGCTTGAAATAAGGCTCAAAAATCAACTCAAACTCCTCATTTCAGTGTTTGTTACAAATTGAGCTTTTTCTTTATTAGTGCTCTTTCACTACATTCTAGCAAGTATTTTGAAAATAAAAAAATCACTGCAAACAGTTATCTGGAAATTTATTAAATATTATTCATATTTGTGTTTGCATGGTGTAACTGAAAAAAACTGCACATCAACTGCATGTTCATAAAATTCATGTGCTCAAATTTGCTAGCAGTTTGATTCAATTTCCCATTGTTGATATAATTAAACTTTAATTTCATAACTTTAGTGAATGACAGATGTCAATAAGCCAGATTAAATTATATAGCTAAACATGCTCAAGTTAAGTAAATCAACACATATTTAGAACATGTGAAATTCTACTTGAATTATATTTTTTCAAAGCTGCAGAACTGGCATTATATATTTTTAGGTTAACAAGAGTTCTTAGTTACCAAACACATTGAGTTTTGAATGCCCTTCTTAAAGGATTGTTTATATTTTAACCAACACAAACTGGACATAAATAAATGTTATATCCATTGCAAAGGTAGTTTAATTAACAATAGATATTTTTCTCTGATTATTTTAATGACAGAAACAAATGATCAATAAATATCAAATAGCAGAGGTTAATAATTAATTTCATATACTTTAATAAAAATTTGTTGATGCATTCTTACAGGCAACTACTGGCCCTTGAAACCATTTTGATCAAAACCATTAAGAAAGGGATTAGGCATAAGAAAGGGAACAAATTATATACAGACCAACAGTCAATAATGAAGTAAATGTTAGAAAAATGTCTTTAGAGTCGTCACAAACATCACAGCTGGAAAATTTGTTAATGATTTAGATGAAATTATAAATATCACTTTATTCATGTTATTGTAGGGAGGAAATTGTGCTTCAGTGTACATATATGTTTGCCTTTTTATTAAATTTTGTGAAGGCTACTTTACTCTAGAACATCAGCATGGTTAGATTACAATACACTTGTAACTTATATGGAGTCATACACACACCAAACTGGCATTCCAGGGTTAAGAGCTATTTGATTAGCCATCACTGATTTTGAAATAATAGCCTAAAAGAAAAGCATCTATTTAAAAAAAAACACACAACCAACTCTTGAGCTATTCTACTAGAGTATTATTGTTTGACCATTACTCTCATGATTTAAACTACACTGTATTTAAGTGATAACAGGGTGAATACCCCAGACATATGGAAACAGTCCAGCTTGCTTATCAGTGGGTTACAATCAGTCAATGTGTAATGCGAGAAAGTTTTTATGAATGCAACAGAGTATTCTTAGTCATAGAACTCTTACATTAACAGAAGTTCTACATTCAATAGCAAACCTGCACCCAGTATACGATCAATTTATATACAAACCAAACATTAAAACTACAGTAAAGTATATTTCCTGGTGGAGCATGAAGTCATTTATACCTGGTTTGTATTCAGTTAATACAATGATGTATAAGAATTCTGATAAAGGGTTGCAAAAGAGATTTTCCAATTGCTACTTGACAACCTGCCATCTAATGTAAAATGTCTTGTTCAAGAACATGTGAAATTTATAGTGAATAAACAGTTTTGTTAATACCTCTAGAAGTAATCAATTTAAATAATGTCTGAGGAAAATGATACTTTAGCATTGAACTGTACAACTGAAAAATGAATTTCGAAAACATGGAGTCATAAAGAGATACATATATACTTTTGTTAATTACAACCTAAAATAATAACTGAACAAAACAATGAGTGGTTAAAATCAGAAATAAGTAATGTCACTCATGCACACAAATTAAACTTAGCATAAAATCTCACTGCCTGAGGTACTGGCTAGTTGATATTCCTACATCTCTATTACCAAAAAATGTCTACTAGACTGAAAAATTTTTTTAATAAAAACAAAGAATTTTACACTAAAAATAATCCAATAGATTTACACTCATAAGAAATGACATTAACTGATAGAAATAAGCTACCTTCACAAATGAACAGGAAAGCATACCTAATTAAACACATTCAAAGTACATTATTTATGAAAACAGTAGTATGTGAATTGCAGACAATCAGTCAAAACTGTGGAATTGTAATCTTAAGAATATTTATAATACGTCATTTAAAGTGAGAATGTTAGATATAAAGATGTAACGTGATTTCATGTTTGTGTCAAAATTCCTGAATAAATATCTTCACTTAGACTTCCTCCTAATAATACCTTGACAAAGCAAAACATTTTTAAATGTTTTGGACTTTTCACTGAAAGAAATAAGCAAGCTTAACATAAAACAATGTTTTTAAATCCATTTTTATCACTTAATATGCCTAATATACCTGTTTCACCCTCAAGAGATCAATGTTTGTACCATTGTCTTTAAAGTGTCATATCCAAACAATGATAGAGGCCTTCTGTTGTACTATAGATGAAATCAATCTTCAGGGTGTTCAGAAAGTCACTGTGCACTTATATATTTATTAACAGACATGTTTCAATATAGAATACAGGAGTTGAATACAATGTTGAAAGTGACCACTGTTGGCATCAATACAGGCCTGGATCCTTCTTATTTTGTTTCTAAACACAGCTATCAGTTGCTGGCTTGAAATAGACCGAATAAAATATGATTACAAAACTTCACAGTGATTCTCCGAACACCCTGTATTATTGTACTATAATATTACTATTAGATTCCACATGGCATAAATCAATACTTTTAATGAATTTTAAACAACCAACATAAATAATAAAACACAACAACATACTTTTCGGGTATTTCTCAGTTTTGTTAAAATCTTAAGACAATTTAAAGTATTTTTCAAACTCATTAACAGGAAAAAGACAATGCTGACATTTTCTATTTTTCGTTCTCAGCTGTAAGCCTAATCCGTAGGGCAAAAAAACTAGTCACTTTATTACAGCTAACCCTAGTCAACTATAGGCGAGTCTTACACTATTACTATTAGTTCAACTTGCAACTCTAGCATGATAATTACTAAACAATAGTATTAGTAGTATTGCATTGCGACATTTGTTTACCGATGTAATTTAGTTTAAATAGAATATCTTACCACGTTAAAATCCTTATACACCTACAAATATGAATTACAGATAAAAAAGCCACATTTATCAAATGAAGCAGGGAAAATTAAACGTACAACTTAGAGTTACAATTGGGATAAAAAGAAATTAAACAAAATAAGACAACCAAACAATGCTGATAATTTACCACCTATAATCTTGTCACGAGATCAAACAGCAGACGTCATTACCAATAATCTCATGTGAAAGAGGGCGCTTTTGTATTTCTGTATGGTATTGTTCTATGAAAGTAACCCATTAATTAATACACTGGGTAATTTAATAAGCATATGTATATAAACTGAAAACAAAATAAATTAATAGCGCGTTTTCCCAGCGAATTCATTACTTGTGGTATTTAGCGAGTTTGGTACTTTTATGTTGATTATTAATACTGACATTTTGCTAACACTGTTAATAAAATTAACTTATTATACTAACTATTCTACTCGTAATATAATTATTGATCTGATTTACTTTGAATTTCGCGTAAAGCTACAGGCATAAGGGGGCTATCTGTACTACCCATCCCTAATTTAACAGTGATAAACTCTTGGGCTACTCTTTTACAAATAAATAGTAGGAGTGACTATCATATATATGTAAAAAACAGCTGGTTTGAGTTGAGAAAAATTTTATGTAGAGAAGCGAACAACGTTTCGACCTTCTTCGGTCATCGTCAGGTTCACAAAGAAAGAAAGAGGTAACTGGCCGATAGCTGACCACATGTTTGAAGGTAACTGAATGTAGGAATGTAGAGGGCCTGAAAAAGGAAACCTTTCAGGACTAATTTAAAAAATACATAAATTAGTATCTTATAGTTAAACACTTGTATCACATAAGTAAATCCGTTGGCTCATCAATAAGCTTGAAAGATTATAATACTAAAACTCGAAGTGGATACAGCAAATATTGTGTAGCTTTGTGCTTAGTCACAAGCAAAACAAAATAAGGTACATTAGTAAAACAGAACCTAAAACTCATATTCGGATATGCAAACTTACGATGCATTTTCTATATTTTTATGTCATGTAGAATTTTTTACTCTTTTTCGTTTTTCTTCTAGGTATATATAATTTTCACATACTGCTTTTGTCAAGTGAGTGTTTTAGTTGGTTTCGTTCTAGCTGGCCTGGCATGGCCAAGTGGATTAAGGCGTTTGGCTCATAATCTAAGGATCGCGAGTCAGAATTCCCGTCGCATCAAACATACTCGCACTTTCAGCCGTGGGGGCGGTATAACCTGACGATCAATCCACTATTCATTGGTAATTCAATCACAACTATGGAATGGAGTAAAAAGCGTACTAATTGTACGCTCAGTTTCGTAGTTCAATGTTCTTATTTCCAGGTAACAGTCAAAGTAAACCATGAAACTGATTTTGTTGGTTCTTCAGTTGAAAAAAGTCTACATGTAGGCAATATATCAGTTTATAACTAAACAAATTATATTTCACAAAACTTTTTCTTTTACGATATAGGCCTATCTAAGTAAGAAACAAACTTTTCAACAATATTTTTATAAAGTTTACAACACAGGGCTAAAAATATACTGATTCTAATTATGCCTGGCTTCCCCCAGCTTGTTTAATTTTTATTATTATTATGTCTTATCTGTTCCTTCTTTTCAAGTTACTTTTTCAGAACTTGTACTAGTAGACAAAGAGGATCTTCTGTTCCTCGTATTTTATTCCAAGTCTTAACATTCTTTTATACATTTAATATATATATATATATAGAATATTTTGTTTATAACTTCCTCACTAAACACACTTTGTGTTCTGAAAAACATATTCGACAAAATAGTTTGTTTCGCTTGTTTTGAATTTTGCGTAAAACTACTGGAGGGTTTTTCGCACTAGCCATCCTTAATTTAACAGTGATCGACTAAAAAGCAAGGCGGCTAATCTACACCACTCACCACCAACTTTTGGGCTACTCTTTTACCAATGAGTAGTAGAATTGACCATCACGTTATAACGTCCCACGGCTGAAATCGCATGTTCGGTGAAGGAAAATCCAATTCGCGAGCGTCAGACTGTGAGTCGAGCGCCCCTTAAATACCAGGTCATTCCAGGCCTTTTACGAAATAAAGCAACGTGGAGAAATTTATAAATACGTAAAAGCACTTTTAAAGGTACAGAAAACGAATTATTCATACAAAAAGTGGAAGTTGTGTTTTACATAATACAATTGTCTCAACAGTTGAAATAGGTTTCAATATAAGAAACAAATTATATGTTTTCTAGCAAAACCACATGGAGATAGATATCTGCTGTGTTCAGGCAGGGAAATCGACCCTTGGATTTTAGCGTTGTAAATTCCTAGACTTACGGCTGTCCCAGCAGAAGACGGAGGGCTCTGATAAAAGTCGAAACAATTTTTTCTGTTTGTAGTTAATCAAAGAGATACACAAAGGACAATCTGTGCTCTGCTCACCACGGGTATCGAAACCCAGTTTCCAGCCATTGGGGTTAGTTATAGATTTTTACTGTATGTAATATACACATGTTTTCTATACTACTATATATTTATAGATTGCTAATACACTGCTCTTGTGTTATAACAATAACGTATTTAATAATGTGAAATTCCAATAAATTAGAACACAAGTGTAGGAGGCAAATTATGCATTTTGTTGGATATGTACAATAGTTGAATTGTTTGCTGAATATCAAGCAAAGCTCCTCGAGGAATAGCTTTCACATCCATCTTTAATTTTGTAGTGATAGGCTAAAGGAAGGCAGCTAGACAATGCCACTAACAATTACGTTTCTCTTTATCAACGAATAGTGTGATTGGCTGTAACTTTATAACGCCTCCACACTGAAAGGGCTATCAAGATCAGTGACGGGATTCGAACCCACAGCTTGTAAGATGAGTACAAGACATTTTAGACAATACAACTGTATTGTTGTTTTTATACATTTAGTTTAATGCAGTACTGACTAGTTTAGAAAGTTAATAGCCTAGTATTAGTTCTAGTATTAAGTAATGTGCTAGGAGCTTGTTGCACTTGAAAACAAAAACTCAGTTCATACGCCAGTAAAACTTTATTAAATCTTAACATCACATCAAAAACTGTCATGAAACAAATAAAAATTGTGAATATGAGCGTGTCAACACGATGTCAAATAAACGGTTTTAATTAAATTTCACATCAATGAAGCCTAACTGATAATATTAGTTTCCATACAAATATTTTTCTCTCTCTTTCTGTATAAAAGGCCCGATATGGCCAAAGGGTTAAGGCACTCGACTCGTAATCTGCGGGTCGCGGATTCGAATCTCCGTTGCACCAAACATGCTCACCCTTTTAGCCGTGGGGGCGTTATAATATGATGGTCAATCCACTACTCGTTGGTAAAAGAGTAAGTAGCTCAAGAGTTGGCAGTGGGTGGAGACGACTAGCTGCCTTCCCTCTAGTCTTACACTGCTAAATTAGGGACGGCTAGCACAGATAGCCCTCGTGTAGCTTTGCACGAAATTCAAAAACAAACGAACTCTCTATCCCCGTCGCGCCAAACATGCTCGCCCTTTCAGCCGTGATGGTGTATAATGTGACGGTCAATCCAACTATTCGTTGGTAAAGAGTAGCCAAAGAGTTTGCGGTGGGTGGAGATGAATAGCTGCCTTCCCTCTAGTCTTACACTGCTAAATTAGGAACAGCTAGCACAGATAGCCCACGAGTAGCTTTGTTGCGGGAATTAAAAACAAACAAACAAACAATCTCTCTCTGTATAAGGTGTATTTTTACTTGTGAGGAATTAAAAATGAGTTGTTACGAGTTTAACTGTTTTATGTAAGAACAAATGGAAGCAGTTAACTGATGGTGTTTTCTTGGTTTGTCTCGGCTACTGGTACGAATAATGAAGCGTTTAATTTCCGATTCAGTGCGACTCATGTAATGCTTTGACACTTTTTGTAAAATAATGCTACCCCCACCCAGTAGCTGAGCGGTAAGTTAGGAGGCTTAAGATACTAAAATGCAGTTTGGATACCCATGTAGCTTTGTGCTCAATTACAAAGAAACATAAAATATAAAATAAATTATTATTTTTTACTCTTCCAGCTTCTATCATACAAACCTCTGAATAAACCAGACTAACGACATGCTAAAATAACAAGAATCTTATTTCATGCTGCACCTAGTAAACTCTTTCAGAGATCCAATCAGCTTTGGAGTCGAATTATTCCGCGAAGTACAACCCACAAAAAACCAGCCAGACATAAAAGCAACGTCCATACACACACACATTAACTATCACCTCGACTGTCGCATGGTCTGTCAACAGCAGGTCTACGTTACTGTTTATCAAGAAGAGGTTTTTCTGGTGAGTGGACTCCCAGGATACAGCCTATACCTGGGTAAATAAAATCAGACGCTAATAAAAGCATTGGAACGTGACAATATTTCCCGCCTGCGGTTTGAAATGATGGAACTAGTGCTGTTGCTGACGTTAGTTCTTGGAAGTCGTGGTAAGACCTATGTTTCTTTTATTGTCTTGTTTTTCTGTTCCACCGAAAAATAGAAAGTTTGTCTACAGGGAAAAAAATATTTACGCAACAGTTGCACATTCTAAACCCTATTCTATTCTTGATTCTTTGGAAGTTCACGCAAATCTATACAAGGGTAACCTGCGCTAGTCGTCCCTAATTTAACAGTAAAATACTAGAGCTAAGGCAAATAATCAACACCACCCACCGTCAACACTTGGGCTGCTCCGTTTCCAATGAATAGTTTGATTGACTGTTCTATATAACGCCTCACAGCTCGATGAACAAGCAGGTTTGGTGGGACGTAGATTCGTAGCCCGCGACCTTCAAATTGCGAGTCGAGCTCCCCAACTGTCAGATCATGTCAGTCTATAATTACAGAGAACCTGCAAGAATGCTTGTTGCAAAGTATAAATATTATAAATTTTGTCGTTAATTATATGTAGAAGGTTAATATGCAGAAACTTAGTGGCTTACACAGGTGGGTCCACAACTACCAAAATACATGGCTGATTCTACACCTTGCTTGCTGGGTGTTAGGAATTAAAAAATATTTTAACGTTAAAATTAATAGCACTTATAGTCCTTTACAACAAAATGATAAAAATTATTGTGATATGTTGTTAAGTGTTAATACGTCAATATTCACTAATTTGGTTTCAGGTTTTAAAGGTGTTTATAAGACCAAATGAATAGTTTGTTTTAAATTTCGCGCAAAGCTACTCGAGGGCTATCTGCGCTAGCCGTCCCTAATTTAGCAATGTAAGACTAGAGGGAAGGCAGCTAGTCATCAGCGCTCACCGCCAACTCTTAGGCTACTTTTTATCAACATTATAACGCTCCCACGGCTGAATGGGTGAGTGTGATGGAAATTCGAAGCCGCGACCCTCGGATTACGAGTCGAATGCCTAAACCATCTGGCCATGCCAGAAATGAATAGAAACGAAAAGAAAGTTGTCTCCTTATCACGTAACTTATATGTACCAGAGGAGACACACAACACCCACAGTCTCCTCTAACAATCCCCCTATAGAAAAATTATTGCCCGATAATGCTTGAGAAAATGGCCTTCTTTTGTCATTAAGTCCCCCCCTTTCAATGTCCTCTACTTTAGTGAAGAAAAATATTGACACCCAAACTAGAAGTAATAACAGACTATTTTGGAACCATCCGTTGCACTGATGAAATATGAGTGAAATTAAATTAGTTTAACACAAGCACCTAAAGATGTGTAGTTTTCACACCTGTAATTATGATGTGACTGATAAACTCCTTCCCTTCCTGGTAACTCAGCGGCAAGCTTTTTTTTTTCTAATTTCGCGCATAACTACACGAGGACTATCTGCGCTAGCCGTCCCTAATTTAGCATTGTAAGACTAGAAGGATTGTTTGTTTTGAAATTCGTACAAAGCTACACTAGGGCTATCTGCGCTAGACGTCTCTAACTTAGCAGTGTAAGGCTAGAGGGAGGCAGCTAGTAATCACCACCCACCGCTAACTCTTGGGCTACTCTTTTTATCAACGGGCCCGTCATGGCCAGGTGGGTTAAGGCTTTCGACTCGTAATCCCCGTCGCACCAAACATGCTCGCCCTTTCAGTCGTGGGGGCGTTATAATGTGACGATCAATTCCACTATTCGTTGGTAAAGAGTAGCCTAAGAGTTGGCGGTGGGTGGTGATAACTAGATGCTTTTCCTTTAGTCTTACACTGCTAAATTAGGGACGGTTAGCGCAGATAGCCCTTGTGTAGCTTTGCGCGAAATTAAAAAACAAACAAACTTTTACCAACGAATATATTTTAAACCTTTTTCACTTTCAAATATCAATTCACCACATTTTCTTCTTCCTTGAGATCACTGTTTTACTAGACGATGACTTTAATAAAATTACGTCCTTTTTTTAGTCTGCAATCAGGGTGCCATCAATTTTGTATATATCTCCAGCACCATTGTCCGAGATGCAGCCTACGTGTATTGGTTCTTGGCATACTTCAATGTGGAAGTGCACTTATTATGTTACCATTTTCACCTTTTCATAAAACAAGCTATTGTTAATTGTTGCCAAACAATCTGAATTTGAATTTTTATGCAACTAACACTGTGCTATAACTTTACTGATTTCACTGATTGAAGTATAGTGACTATTTCAAACTTTATTTGTCAATCTCTACTAAGCAATGGCTGATGACCAGCCATATATAATCCAGAACATTTCGTGATAATGTGTATATTACTGTACTGTATCTAACATTTATACGTGTACATAAGTTATTGCGATGTATCACGCACTGAAAGAGCATATCGGCTTTGGAAAAGCTTAGGCCTTCTAGATCAACAGTCTCTTATAAACAGCACACGTTTCAAGTACCATGTTCACATGTTTCATATAAATCTTATTAAAACGTCAAATTTCGCCTCAGTATGTCGTATGTACTTGCCTTCATTAGTTGCTGAAACTTTGATTTCTATACATTTCTGTCGTTGGACCTTCAACATACTACTGCTGGGAATAGCACAACTACCCATACTTTTATACGCATTGTTCTGATGTATCAATGTCTAATTGGTTGGATAACAGTCAATTAAAGTGTAAACTCTAAACACGTTACCGTCCTCCGGTTCAGAAAACTTTCATACTAAGAGGAAAACACTCCCATAATACTTCCATTTAATACCCGTTTTATTGGCCATTTCCATAATTTATCAATGAATGTTTCGAGTTCACAACAAAAGGTGAAGAAAATAAAAGTATTAAATAAATAAACTTAGTTGGATACCAAAAAAAAACTGAAAATGTCTCAGACTTGACGCGGTCTATTATTCAGTGTGTTTTTTTTTTCAAGGAAAACCATATTGGGCTATTTACGATGTTCACCTCGAGGAAATGAGCCCCAAATTTTATCATTTTAGTGCGTAAACTTACAGCTATTCCCTGGGAAAACAATATTTGGTGTACCTGAACTTTGAATCGAAGGTTCATGGTTTGCCTCCTCTTGTCGCAAAACCCGCTCTTTAAATATGCTATAAACACATATGAGAAATGATTGTTTCTGTCCCTAATTTATCAGTGTAAGACTTGAAGGAAAGCAGCTAGTGATCAACACCCATCGTCATTCTTTTACCAACGAATAGTAGGATTGACCCTCACATTATAACGCCCTCACGGCTGAAAGGGCGAGCATGTTTGGAAAAAAAAATGATAAAAACCCACTAACTACACTATGTACTTATACATGAAAACTGGGAGAAAAAAAACAAACTCGCGAAATAAAGTGTGTAATTGTTGAGTTACTTTTAAACACCACACGAAGGAGATAGCTCTTTACAGATTTTTAACACCACACGAAGGAGATATCTTTTCATAGATTTTCGCCTGGTACGGCCTGCGATTATGGCAATTGACTCGAAATCTACGACACGTAGGTTCAAATTCTGTCGCCAAACACAATCACCCTTTTATTCGTGGGGGTATTATATTGTGATGGTCAATCCCTCTATTCACTAGTAAAGAGCAGCGCAAGAATTTGCAGTTGATGATGTTGACCAGCTGCCTTCCCTCTAGTCTTACACTGCTAAATTAGGAACGGCTAACACAGATAGCCCTTGAGTAGCTGTGTGCGAAATTCAGAAACAAACAATCAGTACAAAAAGTGTAAAATCGTCATACGAAACTAAAGGATAATAGTGTGTTATGCACGAAAGATACCGTCTTAAAAAAATAATATTAATGATTCGACGTAAACCACAGGGTTGGAGCCTATAAGACGCCTGGGAAGGCTTAGTTTCCCCAAATATATTGTTCCCCTAGGCATTATTTTCATAAACTCAAAACCATTAGTAATACTGATGGGAGCCCCCCTCCCACACACGCACACAGAGATAAACCTTTTCTTATATACAAAGAAATTAAGTCATTTACATGAAAGTCAATTGTTTATTTCAAAATATCAGAAGATAGTGAACCAATTGGACTCTTTAAGTTATTAAAATGGTCTTTCAATCCCCTCTACACCTTACCCCTCTTATGCCCCTACAGTATACTTGGAGATAAATACAGAGAAAACTAGAGAGGTATGTATTTCGCAGATAAAAAAATTATTTACTTTGGAGCACCAATTTTTTTTCCCCAAAAGCACAATCCCTACCTTACCTAGGTGAAAAAGAACAAAAACTTATCTCTCTTCTCACTCCATCCTCCTAAAAAAAAAGACTCACGAGCCACTTACGATAAGATATATAAATGATTTAGGGCGTTTAAAGAGAATGTTCATTGGAATACAAATACGTGTATGAACTTACGACTGAACATCGTTAGAAAATTTCAATCTGTAATAGAGAATATCAGCTCATTTCGCGAGGGTATTAGAAACCATTAGTGAGTTTTCAGGCTGAATGCGCAATCCATAGCGCATCAGAACTTCTTCGTAAGCTGAATTGATCCGTTTGGGAAGCATAACAGGATGAAGGCCGTGACGTGCGCTTGACGACAGCTTGTTTACACACCGCTGTATAAGCTAACAAGAAGATTACATGTCATCTGAAATGCTTTGTTAACATTAGTTAAACTCTAAACTGTTTCATTAAACATCTCGCTCGATTGTGTTTGCTGCTGTTTATACTCACTATCGTTTTTGTTGCGTCTTTAAAACACCGAACTCCGTTTGTTCGTTGAGTTCCAAGAAAATCTGTCAGTATATTGAAAAACAAAAGTTAAGACGTATTTAACAAAACTAGTTTGGTTTATATTGAGCTTCGTCCAAAGCTACTCGAGGGCTATCTGCGCTAGCCGTCCCTAATTTATCAGCGTAAGACTAAAGGGAAGGCAGCTAGTCATCACCACCCACCGCCAACTCTTAAAATACTCTTTTACTAACAAATAGTGGAATTGAAAGAACATTATAACGCCCCCACGGTAGAAATAGTGAGCGTGTTTGGTGTGACGGGTATTCGAACCTGCGACCCTCAGATTACGAGTCGAGTGCCTTAACCACCTGGCCATGCCGGGCCTAACAAAACTGTATTAATTTTATTGAATCGCGAATAATGTCCCACATCAGCAAAATGAGACTGATTCTTCATGTATTTTTTAGCTTTGGAACGGAACGTGTGTTTCACGAACTCAACAAAATAAGAAGCCATTTCAACAGGGTGTTTCGATTTCTTTTTTAAAATGTTGTCAACTTAAGTACGTTCTTCAATATCCAAACTAATTCAACACGTGATAAATAAAGGATGTCCATCTGATTCTAGAAAAACTGTGGTTACTCACCACTAATGAATGACCACGACCAAATATAACTGAACAGTCCATCAGACGTTAGACTGTGTCACAAGAGACAAATTTGTTTTCCAACAGCCGTTCTCCAGTGAAACAGCGGCACGTCTGTGAACTTACAACTAAAACCGAGTTCCGATAACCCATGGTGGGCAGAGCGTAGAAAACCATTTATGTTGCTTTCTTCGTAACTTTAAACAAAAAGCAAAGCAAGCCGAATTGCGGCTATTGAAGAAGTGTTTGTTTGAGGTTAAACACAAAACAACACCAAAGATTATCTATGCTCTGCCCACCATGGGTTATCGGCTCGGTTTTATTGTAAGTCTGCAGACACACTGCTATTCCACTAGGGGACTCAGCAGACAGCTCGATGTGGCTTTGCTACATGAAAACACACGCACTCTCCACTGCTTTTGAATTTACAAAGCTCTTTATCGAGCTGTGGTCGATAAACAGTCCAACAATGACTTACTTAAAATCCAAACACTAAATTACTGCTTTTATTAACACTTGAACATGAAAATGAACGATGAATGACTGAAAACTTATGACGTAGTATAATGACTTATGTTTGTCCTTTTTCTAATGAAATTAGATTTACCCTATGGAGAAAGCACATGAAGCACTTAGCCCTGATTGTGTCTTTTCTGACAGTTTAAGATGCAGGAGGTGAGGTAATAGTATGGGAACGTTCTTGTGGTAAAGATTAGGTCCTTTTGTTCTTCTACAAAGGTAACTAACGTACACATGGTATATTTGAACGGTGTTGCATACTCATCCCACATTTTCAACATAACGAAAAAATAAATTTTCATATCTAATTATGCAATAACTTACTGTGCTTGTGCTAACTGAAAGTGATTCGAAAGGTGCAATAATTATCTTGCTAGACCAAAATAAGCACAGTATCTCTGTCTCATCTTTGGGATGAACATTAAAAGCTCGTTCACCACTAAAATTCCTTGCTGACTTCTGTGAACCAGATCGATGAATAGGTTTACAACCGAACAATACAATATCAAAGTCTTGTAAATATTTGTATTATGCTGATTCCAGTTTCATGTCACTGAAAATGGTGGTCCAATCCAGTATTAAATAACTATAGTCATTGCAGTTCGCCTTATGTGAGTGTTATCGCTCAAAGAAACCGAAGGGACGTTTAAATCATGCTGTTGATAACTGGCAAGGCCTGGCATGGCCATATGATAACGGCGCTCGACTCGTAATCCGAGGGTCGCGGGTTCGATTTCTCGTTGCACCACACAAGTTTGCACTTTCAGTCGTGGGGGCGTTATCACGTGACGGTCAATTCCACTATTTGTTGGTAAAATAGCAGCTCAAGAGTTGGCGGTGGGAGGTGATGACTAGCTGTCTTCCCTCTAGTCTTACACTGCTAAATTACGGACGGCTAGCGCAGATAGCCCTCGTGTAGTTTTGCGTGAAATACAAAGAGAAAATCAAACAATATAGGACAATTTAAACATTGAGGAGTAGTTTCGATTGGTACTTATCTTAGGTGCACGGATTGGGTCAAAATTTATGTTCACGTACTTGTTAGTAACGTTGCATCTCTGTTTTCCATCTTAAGTTTGAGGGCAGTTAGTTACGCACGTTTTTTGATGTTTTTCTATCAATTTTATTTTGTTGTCATAGGAACAGTTAGCGCTGAAAAGACGAATCAATTTCTACACGTGGTTAAAGAGTATGAAAGGTATATAAGATCATTAAAGATATAATTATTTCACTGAGTAATTTTAAATAACGTCGTAATTAGTGTCACAGAAGTATGTAATTTTTAAGTTATTAAAATCGTTACATTTCAGCTCATGGGAGCGGGTTTATCATTGAATTAATGACAAAGATTCGAGCCGAGTGGAGATTAAAGAAATTGTTTATAACTCGGTAAAGTCTCTAGGAAGTAACAAGAGAAACATCAGTGGCTATTAATGTCAGAAAACAAATAAGTATTTGTTACAAATGATTAGTTGTAAATTAAAATATTTCCCCTTTTTTCTTTTTTGTTTTGTTTTTTTTTAATTTCGCGCAAAGCCACACGAGGGCTATCTTTGCTAGACGTCCCTAATTTAGTAGTGTAAGACTAGAGGAAAGAAATAGTCATCACCACCCATCGCTAACTCTTGGGCTACTCTTCTACCAACGAAAAGTGGGATTGACCGTAACATTATAACGACTCCACGACTGAAAGTGCGAGCATGTTTGGTGCGACGTGGATTCAAAACCGCGACCGTGTTTTTTTATTCTCCAGTTTTAATCAAGTCATTTACTCGTTGCATTATTAATGTCACTAATGTGTGTCATATCTGATGTCAATCATAGAATATAGTGTCAGATCTGATGTCAATCATAGAATGTAGTGTCAGATCTGATGTTAAGCATAAAATACAGTGTCAGATCTGTTTTGAAAGCCAATGTTCTTCAAACAACGCTGCATGTTTCCATTCTTCGTCTTTCCACTGTTAATTGCTCAACAAACATTGGTTATTTGGCTGATGAATCTCGGCGTATAAGCATGCATATACCTATGGGCTGTATATGATGTAGTTGTTAGTTCGCGGTTTGCGTCCCATTGCCGCGAGAAACCAAAACAGTTCTTCGCTCCTTGTAGCCATTGTTACACCGTACAGTTCCATTAGGTTAGTCATAAAGTGACAGTGAGTGTGTTGACTAGAGCTTTTCTCTTGTCTATTAGATCTAAAACAAAGTTCCTAATTTTGAATTGATAGATCATAGCGAAGGTATCTAGCCAACATTATCTGTCGCCAATTCTTGAGCTTCTCTTGTCTAACTAATTCGTCAGATTTGACAGTTATTCTTATAACTCTCTCATGGTCTCAAAGTTTAGTTTCCAGTTTTGCGACAACGAAACGAGAACCATAAACAAGACCAGGAAAACAGAGCCTGATTGATTTAATTGGTTATTTTCAAATATTTCGAATTTACATTTTACCTTTGCTGAAACAGTCTGATGGACGTTAAAATTAGAGAAGAAAAAAAGTAGTTAATAAACCGTTGTGGTACTAAAACAATCGAATACATAAAAATGTCTGATACGAAATAGATATTTTAATATTTACAAGGGACGCCCTTTCTCTTTAAAATTGTAAACACAATCGTTGTGAATATTAAAAAAGTCTATTTTGCATTAGCCATGTTTCGTGGTACAATTTTTCTTCCATTTTTTGTTAAAATAAGAGTATTTTGAATGTAATTTCGGCTTGTCGTTTGCTTAGTTTCATTGGCTACGATTGTTCTGTTTTTCTACTGTGTTTATTCTATTCCGAGTCAGTCGTATATGTTTGTTATTCGTTCTCCTAATTTACTGAGATTAACTCTACTGGAATCCGAGTCTCTTGATATATATTACTGAGAAACAACAAATCACTTTAAAGTATTGTAATAAGTAAAAATCCTTAGAAACCTTTCTCACCGTCTCTTTGTGTTTAAAATTTAAAAATATAGTTACTGTAAATTCGTCCAGTTTGCAGTAAGACGAAACGGTAATTGAATTGTTCCCATGGCAACGAAGAATAGATGTCGTAAGTAATTCAATACATATCTTATTTTTTGACATTCCAGCTCTTACCTTTTAACTTATTCCTTCTTAAATAATAATATACGTTCGTTTGTTTGTTTTGAATTTCGCGCAAAGCTACCCGAGGGCTATCTGCGCCAGCCATCCCTAATTTAGCAGTGTAAGACTAGAGGGAAGACAGCTAGTCATCACCACCCACCGCCAACTCTTGAGCTACTCTTTTGTCAATGAATAGTGGGATTGACTGTAACATTATAACGCCCCCACGGCTGAAAGGGCGAGCATGTTTGGCGCGACCGGGATTCGAACCCGCGACCCTCGGATTACGAGTCGAACGCCTTAACACACTTGGCCATGCCGGGCCTATACGCTCGTCAAAGAATTATTATTTTTTTAAGGTCTCCTGCTGGTACAGTGATAAGTCTACGGGCTTACAACACGAAAATCAGACCTTCGATTCCTCTCGGTGGACTCAGCAGATACCTCCACGTAGCTTTGCCATAAGAAAACATATTCATTCATTCATTTATTCACCACTCGATTCCATCAAGGAACATAGGGCCGCAATCACTTGCGGATTCTTCAACAGGTTTTTAAGTGAGTAGGTTGTTAGCCCACTGCACCGAGCCGTCCCTAATTTAGTAGAAGAGAACATATACATACACATTTTTTTAAATGTGTTTTCTTTGTTTTAACGCAATCTGCACAGTGGAATATACGTCCTATGTCCGCCGAGGCGATTGAACAAACATTGGTCATTTGGCTGTATAATTATAAGTCCTGAAGCTTATCGCTAAACCTCCTGGTGACATTTACTGTTATCATATTGTTATTATTCATGGTAAAGTGAATTGTAGCATTGACACAAACCTGGTTGCGAGAGTATGAAATATGAAAAAGGATATTGCCTTTATTTATCATTAGTTAGAAACGAGTTTCTGTAAAAAAAAAAAAAAGGAAGAGATAAATAGTTTTTTTAATAAAGGATTAGCTAGGTTTTAATAAGCTCGTTTAACAGAGTATATTAAAATATTTTTTTATAGTTTTAATCTTTAGACTTTCGTGATAACGAGAAATCCATATGAAGTAAAATGTATTCTCAAGACGGTTGGTGTGGGTATTAAAACTTTAATTGAAATAAAGTACACAACAATGTTTCCACCTTCTCAGGCTATTTTCAGCCTTCTTGAGAATACATTTTTAAATCTTTCACTTTGTTGAAATCCCGGATGTCGCAAACAACGAAACTTGTTTTGTTGAATACCATGACACGTTGTTACTTTATCATTTCGTTTTTATTAATGTTTGCACAAAGCTAAAAAATCGGTAACTCGGCCGTAACTGTACCTAAAATTGAATTAACAGATTAGAAGGAAAGCAGCTAGTAAACAAAACCCACTGCCAACTTTTCGACATCTCTTTCTGACTATTTTCAAGTATCTCAGTGGTAAATGTGGGGACTCATAGCTTTAAAAATTGAGTTTCGATACACGCGGTGATCAGGAAACAGATACCCCATTGCTTAACAACAAACACACATTCTAACTCTTCCACTTATAGCGCAGCTACCCCATCGCACCAAACATGCTCGCCCTTTCAGCCGTGTGGGCGTTATAACGTAACGGTCAGTACCACTATTCGTTAGTAAAAGAGTAGCCCAAGAGTTGGCGGTGGGTGGTGATGACTAGCTGCCTTCCCTTTAGTCTTACACTGCAAAATTAGGGACGGCTAGCGCAGATAGCCCTCGTGTAGCTTTGCGCGATATTCAAAAAACAAAATCAAACCCGCGCAGTCACGGTTTTAAACGGTGAAACGTGTTTTTGAGGCAACGAGATCTGAGCTGTGAACTCTCGGTTTCACAGTTCAAACACAATAGTCACCAGGTGGCGCCCAGTCGTCAGTTACTTTAATATTAGAAGTGAATCTAAGGTAAAAGCGATATAATTGTTCTGTTCAGCTATTTATATATACTAAACACAGCTACATTTATTTCACATCAAACAATTCTTTTCTCACAAAGCAGTATTAATTTGTTCTATCTGATGTGTACATTTGTAGAGTTTTAATTCACTATCTGCTAGTAGATATGGTACAAGAAAAACAATAATTGTGTCTCAAAACTATCTACAGATGTCGTTTTTCTTTGTGGGTATTTGGGTATGTTGGAAATTTTTGATATCCAAAAGGGTCACGTGCAAAAGAACTTTTCCTCCACAGATGCCGTTTTAAAAGTTTGTTTGTTTGTTTTGAATTTCGCGCAAAGCTACACGAGGGCTATCTGCGCTAGCCGTCCCTAATTTATCAGTGTAAGACTAGAGGGAAGGCAGCTAGTCATCACCACCCACCGCCAACTCATGGGCTACTCTTTTACCAACGAATAGTGGGATTGATCGTCACATTATAACGCCCGCACGGCTGAAAGGGCGAGCATGTTTGGTGTGACGGGGATTCGAACCCTCGACCCTCGGATTACCATTCGAGTGCCTTAACCACCTGGCCATGCTGGGACTGTTTTAAAAGCAAACATCTTTTTTTCTTCCTATTCTATCATGTTAATTATTCTGAAACCAAGTGAAACTGTACATACAAAATATATCATCTTGCAGTTATTACCTTGAATCGGTATTTTAACGATGTTTAAAAATTCCTCTGTTAAATTAGTGTCACAATATTAGTTGTAATTTGTTTGTTCTCGTTTGACGTGCTTTTAGTTAAATACACAACTTCATACTTTCTCGAATTTCACAATCTACTTATACAATAGAGAACTCCCGTTGTTAGAAAATTAGAATGTGACATTAGGTATTACTAATGTTAGAATGTATGTGCTTAAAGGATTTTGAAAAGATGATGATACACACGTGCTTGGGAAGGAGAGGGGATTTCTGGGCAGTAACATGAGGTAAAACATACTTTCGTTGCAATTGCGGAGACATTAAAATCAAAGCTAAACGTCTTTTGGGTTGGGTCTTTTAAAGAAATATGACATTTTGTCTTTTTCTTTTCAGTATGTCATAATGTCACTTGTATCAGCGTTTGGTACACAAGTTTAACCACTGTTAAAATGTAAGATTATACATTTAATTTAAACGGTGCTGCGCAGAAGCGGGTATAAATTAATTCCATTCATCTTGAATACTTCAAAACTGTTAGCCATGCATGATCTAACAGATCATAAGGTCCGACCGAGACCCGAACCGCAATATGTCATTGAACGCTTTCATAATGTTTATTCGTAGAAACGACATAAATGTAATATTTAATTTCCCTTCTTCTTGTTAGAGTTCTAAAGTAGGATCATTTAGCTCATGTCACGTAAGGTTTCGTTACAATCGCTACTGCCTTCTACCAGATTCGACATTTAAAACTGTTTTAAGAAATAGAAAGAAATAGAACATCAAAAGATACGTTGGTTTCCTATTAACAATCTGTTAGTCAGATTAATAATACTTTAAAGGATAAAAATTATATATATACTGTTTTTAGCGAAGTTCTTTTACTTGTTATTGGTTATCAAAGTGAGAAAGACTAATCGAAAACATTGTAGCTGTGTGCTTTAGGCTACTAACATGCTTTAGTAGTAACGGAACTCTAGAAACTACAAGAAACTCAGGGTTAATTATTACAGTTCTGGAGAGCAGTATCTTTTACATTTTAGCCATTCAGTCCATAAACGTAAAAATACTACAAATAATTGAACGTGTCTCTCAGAACACAATATCACGTCACGTAGTTGTTTGGAGTTTCGTACAAAGGTACATGAGAATTGCATGCACTGGTCATCCTTAATTTAGAAATGATAGACTATAGGGAATAGAGGGACAATCGTCACATTACAGTGCCCTCGTGGCTGAAAAGATGAGCATTTTTATGTGCTGAGGACTCGAACTTTTGACTCGCATATTGCAAGTTGAGCACACCCTAACCACCTGATCATACCAAGCTTGCACGAAGTTGTTCACGGTTGACGAAAAATGTGGTTTAAATCATTTAATGACCAAATCAAACTCAAAAACAGAACGCTTGGTAATAATCATGGTCAGTTTGTTTTCACAAGAGTTAGTGTTAGAGATTTACGTTTTATGATATATCACTTCATTAAGGGTTGTAAGTTTTCTTGAACAATTGTGCTATAAGATCTCGGGCTTGAACGTGCCAACAGAATTAGTTACAACTGAAATCATTTATCAAGTATTCTCGTTTTATTTGGAGTAAAATTTAGCGGTTTGTGTATCTGGACTATGAATCCAATGGCTTATGGTTCAGGTCCTATCGTTAAAAAATTACGCTCTCTGTAATTCGAAGCCGTAGATAGGCTATAAGAGTAATATTCAAATTCCACCAAGCCTGACATGGTCAGGTGGTTAAGGCCCTCGACTCGTAATCCGAGGGTCGCGGGTTCGAATCTCCGCTACACCAAACATGCTTGCCCTTTCAGCAGTGGGGGCGTTATAATGTGACGGCCAATCCCACTATTCGTTGGTAAAGGAATAGCCTAAGAGTTGACAGTGAGTGATGATGAATACCTGCCTTCCCTTTAGTCTTACACTGCTAAATTAGGGACGGCTAGCGCAGATAGCCCTCGTGTAGCTTTGCACGAAGTTCAAACACAAACAAAGTTCTACCAATGAGTTGAAATTGTCCATGGCCTGGCAATGCTTGTTGGTCAAGGCGCCTGACTCCCAGTCTGAAGGTTGCGAGTTTGATTCTCCGTCTCCGAGCATGCCCGCCCTTTCAGCCGAGGGTGTCAATCCCACTGTTCTTCGATATAAAGAATAACCCAAGCGTTGGTGATGAATGATGTTTATTATGTGCTTTCCCTTTAGACTCTAACTACTAAATTAAAGGTGTCTAGCACAGATAGCATTCGTATAGCTTTGTGCGAAATTCAAAACAAACAAACAAGATCCGAGCTAGAAACGCACTAAACTAATTTAGCAGTGTAAGACTAGAGGGAAAATAGCTAGTCATCACCACCCACCGCCAACACTTGGGGTACTCTTTTACCAACGACTGACCGTAACATTATAACGCCTCCACGGTGAAAGGGCAAGCATGTTTGCTGTGACAAGGATTCGAACCCACGACTCACGGAAGTTGCATCTTTATCCTGGACTGTTTTGTTGCTTTCTTCCTCACAAGTAGCGAACCAGAACACCTTCAGTGCTGTGAAGTAAAACTTTATCAACAAGACCACAGGGATTATGCAGTATTAGCAAAACTATAGCATTGTCTTAACATCGTATACCGTGGAAATAAACATAACAGCCCGACATGGCCAGGTGGATAAGACACTCAACTGAAAATCCGAGGGTCACGGGTTCCGATCCCCGTCACACCAAATATGCTCGCCCTTTCAGCCGTGAGGGCGTTATAACATTTCAGTCAAATCCACTATTCATTGGTAAAAGAGTAGACCAAGAGTAGAAGGGTTATTATTGAACAAATGTCTGCAGTTAAGATTTAACTTACAAAGAAATGGTTAGAAATCGTTTCAAGAAAAAAAGAAATGTAAGGTCAACGTTTAGGTCAATCGACAATAATTTTATTTCTTTTAAAACAAATCTTAATCAATTATCTGTATTTCCAGATTTTTAAATGACGTATTGAACTTTTTTTATGTTATTTGTCCTATTAATTGACTGAGTTATCCCTTTTCTTATCTAATAAACCACTGCCATGAACCACTGATATATATTCTAGAACATTAACACATGGCGGTAATAAGGTAACCCATACAAGTGTCATCTAATAATGACTCCTGTTATTATCACAAACAACTCATGGCTCTAATGGTAAAATTCACGCACGTGTCACATAGCACTGGTTTCTGTAATTAGAACAGTTAACTCATGGCTATACTGGGGCAAGTCGTATGCGTGTTACCTGACACTGGTTCATGTTATTATCACAATCAACTCATGGATATAATGGTGCAATTCATACACGTATCAACTGGCGCTGGTTTATGTTATTATCACAATCAACTCATGGATATAATGGTGCAATTCATACACGTATCAACTGGCACTGGTTTATGTTATTATCACAGTCAACTCACTGCTATAAATGGGACAATTCGTACACGTGTTACCTGAAAATTCTCCTGTTATTAAGACAATTAAATACGCTCACCGTGGACGTAACCCTCCCGAACAGCCTAACCAGATACTAACTTTTGGTGGTGATATTCTAGTGTTCAGAAGAGGCTCCATCGAAGCTGATATCAAATGAAGATATAGTTAGCGCAATGAGCAAATAATGCATTGACAGAGGAATTTTCAACAGCCATGCTCAGCACACTCAAGCACAGATATACTGAAGAAGACAAACTTAATGGGTTCTGCTGCCCAGCCAAAAGAATTGCGCAAGTACATAGGGGATAACCTTTGGCATATAACTCAAATTACACCCAGTAACCAGAGCTACCGAAAAAGTCAACGTATGAACATTGGCAGCAAAAAGCATAGCTCAGAACATCGCCTGCTTATACCTTAACAAAATCTTGACCATTCCATCTTGGGTTGTGCACCACCAATGGCCAGTCAAAGTGTTGTACAGTATCACGCATTACTATTTCAAATAGCCTGAAACTGAGTAAAACTATAATTTAGACTTAGAAGTTAAATAAATGTCGATAAGTGTCCAATTTATGTTACTTGCCTAAAGGATTCGTACACAGAATTTCTTTTATAATACTAGTATATTACAATATACAAACAATAAAACAACTTACAATAACGGTTATTACAAATAATGAGTTATGTACAAGAGTTTTACAAACTTTCTGGTCTGGAACTTCTTTGATGTCTTATCGAGGATTCGCGACAGGTGAGTTAATTTAGAGGTGAAGTAGGCACAATTCATTTAACAGGGAGCTGGTTAATCTTGAATTTTCCGGTCTTTGCTTATCACACGTCGAGTTTTTCGCCACTGAAATTACATAATGTGTTTATAAAAAATACTGATGTCCGATATGAATCCGTTGAAGTTAAATGGTTTGTAATGTTCGAAATTTATAAGTGTTCTTGGTCAAATATCTGTAGTTCCCGATTGTTAAGCGTTAATCACAGTCATAGCTTTCGACGTTTATAGTATATCAACTGTAGCAAACCAATAATGTATACTGGATGTTGGCGTGTCGCGTTGGTTACATTTATAGGCGTGAGGAGAGCTTCTAGAAACTTCAGACTGCACAACAATATAGATGACACTAATGTTTACAAAAACACACACATATTGTAATTTTTACACTTGAAAAGTCTTTACAACTTTAGGAATTTCGCAATACAGATTTAACAGTACATTGCTGTGCCACTGGGGACCTACGGAGTTTCATTTACTAACGAAAATTTTACTCGACTTGGAGTTAGCTTTTATTGAAAAAGAAAGGATAAAAATATCCTATTTGCATTACGATTAAGTAATAAATCATTACAGTTACAGAGTAACAAATTATTACGTGCAGAGAACTATTAGGTTGAGGAATAATTCGTGAGGGTTTTTAAATAATTTCATTCAAGCATTACATGCAAGACTATACAATACTTCAATGCATGAACACATTACACTCAAAACATTTATTATGATACTTTATTTCATGTAATACCTAGGTATATAGTATGCATTGTTTTAAACGAAATTGCAAGGAATTAAATGCGAAAAGCAGATGGTGTCGAAAATGCTCGATTTTGTCCACTTGACATTCCATTTAGTAAGCTGAAAATGAAAGCAAAAATTAAAGACATATGAAAATCAAACACGCCATCTATTAGAGCAAAAAATTATCTACCAAATGACATGAAATATTTTGCGAAAGCGTTTCATTTATGAATATATTTTGTTAACTTGAAAAAACGCTCACGAATTATTCCTCAACCCAATATTTAAAACTATTGTATGTATAGAAATAAAGATATGTAGTGAAATTTTAGGGCAAGCGACATTCATCGGATCGTATATCCTTTTATAACTGTCTTAACCTTTCTTTACTTTTTTAGCGCAGACATTCCTCGTGATGCTTTGCGCGAAATTCATACCAAGCTTTTTTTATTCATGCCATTATTCTATTTTTTAAATTATGATAATTAATTTTGGAACGGAAAGTTTTGGTGTATGAATTTTAATTTTAGAGTTTGTTGAAAGTTTTGTAATTTATGGGCAATAATCTCTAGATTATATTATTAATTTCAAATTGTTCACTTGTGTTTGATGTTGAAACTTTCTGTTTTTTATTTTAAGCCCTGTTCCTTCTCGGTAACGCCCCTACGTCTTCCAGCGGCAAGTTTACACTTGAAACACTAAAATACAGTATCTGGTTCTTTCCATGTTGGATAAAATAAAATAATCTGTCATATGATTTTTCACTGAGATAAAAACAAAATGTTGTTAGCACTAGTATTAGGCTTAGTGATTAAGGTGCTTCTCAACCAGAGAGCCACGAATAAAACTCCTCGTCATCGAACTTTATCACCTTTTCAGCTGTGGGGGTGTTATAATGTTACGGTTATTACCCATTATTCGTTGGTAAAAGGCTAGTCCTAAAGCTGCCCTCCTTCTAGTGTTGCACTACTACATTAGGCACAGCTGGCGCAGATAGCCATCGAGTAGCTTCAAGCGAAATTCGAAACAAACTAGAGCCAAACCACTGGTAGTTAAAAAACAAGCAAAAAACTTGACGTGATGACGTCTAGTGAACTGAAAGAATTATGAAATAATAAAGAAAATAAAACTTAGCATAACCAACATAAACAGAAATATGTAATGATATATTATAACAAAAATAATTTGGGTCATTAACGTAACTTCTCTGTGTAAGAAAGCAAAATATAACACAACTACTTTGTACGTAATAAAACAAATGAAAATAAATTAATATCTTACGAACGTGCTTCACTCTTACAACGAACGAATAATTACAGGTTCTGTTTGAGTTCACATCTCACTAATCTTAACCCATTCAGCAGAGCGTGAACGTCTTATAGGATCAAATTCATCATTAAGTGCTGTCTATTTCCTTTCAATGCAAAGCTACACAATGGAGAACTTGCGCTCAGTTGACCACGGAGAATGGAACCGCGGACCTTCAGTCGGTAAACTCACCGGAGTGAAAATTATGGACTACAAAGTGGCATTTACACTCTGTAATTATTTTATGTATTTACTTATTTATTACAGTTTCTGCCATTATTTATTTAATATATCTCTAAATAGGCAAGAGAAAATTTGATTATAAAGTCATAATTTCAATCGGTGGACCCAGCAGATAGCCGATGTTCTAAGAAAACACACATACACAATAATTTTAAAATTTGAAGGCTACTAGATATATTTAAAATCAAATTTATTTCATAAATAACTGTAGCTCGCATTTCTTACAAAAAATAGCTTCAAAAGTCTCTGTCAGTTTTTTGTCTAAGACATATACGTAACTTAAGCTACCACTGTTTCTACCTGATTTTATATCTGTAAAATGTTAAACTCCGTGTTACAAAGATTCTGTTATGAGATAACTTATCAGCAAGCTCTGACGTTACTGAACAACGTCACGTCGTCTGCACTCTTTACCTAACATCTGATGTCTGCTTTCATAGCAGCAAGCGACACATGAAACATCTCAAGACACTTCCTATTTAAGTAAACAATATTTTGTTTTATCTCACAAACTCTATTAACGGCAAGAGCATCATTTTACACTCTTTTTAACTGAGGATACACATATATATATCTACTGTTCTGACGGGTTTTATCTTCGACAAGGTGGTAGCAGCATTTTTCATTATTTGGCAAAAAAAAACAACAACTCAAAATTCGGTTCACACAATGATAACGAAAACGATTTATTTTTTCGGCCCTAACCACATATTTTACTTTACAATGTAAGTCTGCGGACTTATAACGCTAGAAGTCGGATTTTAACACCGAAGGTGGGCACAACACAGATAGCCCATTGTTTACCTAGGTGCTTAACTACAAATTAACGTTCTTTGGAAGGCCCAATTCACAAGTAAAACTTTATTTGCGAAATTTACTCTCGTATCTACGACACACCGGGCTGACTACATCTGATAATCGATCGAAAATGTGGTAGCAAATTCTCTTATCAGTTTACTGGCTCAAAGACCGAAGTAACTCTCACTTAATAACTAACTAACTCTGAAATGGTTAGGCATTCTTTTATATATATATTTGACGAACTTATATAGACGCAATAATTTTTCCTTAGAAGTTTGTTTGTTTGTTTGAAGTAAAGCACAAATCTACACACTGGATTTTCTACACTCTTCCCACTACAGGTATCGAAACCCGATTTTTAGCGTTGTAATCCGCAGATATACCGCTGTGCTACTCAGGTAGAGGGGGCGTTACAAAAAGGTTGGTGGAAGCAATAACATCTACTTGTTGGTCTAGCTTTGGCCCGGCATGTCCAAGTGGGTAGGCGTTCGACTCATATTCGTGAGTTCGAATTCGCGTCGCACCAAACATGCGTTGTAATGTGATGGTCAATCCCACTATTCGTTGATAAAAGAGTACCCCAAGAATTGGCGATGGGTGATGATGACTAGCTGCCTTCCCTCTTGTCTTACACTGCTAAGTTAGGGACGGCTAGCGCAGTTAGCCCATGTGTAGCTTTGCGTGAAATAAAAACAACAAAACATGGTTTATTTTTAATACGCCAGGGATGGTTACGTGGTTAGGGCGCTCGACGCCTGGTCTGAGGGTCCCTCGTTGGAATTCCCGTCATACCCCACATACTCGCTCTTTCAACCATGGGGTCGTTGTAATGTGACGATCAATCCTACTATTTGTTGGTAAAAGAGTAACCCAAGAGTAAGGGAAACCGGGGTTGAAGTAAGCATCTCTACAGTTATGAACATGTTACGCTCTTCTGGGTTCAAAGCATGCCGTCCTTGTAGAACTCCATATTTAAAGCCTATTCATTTAGAAGCATGATTGAGGTATGCAAGAAAGCATGTAGATAAACCCTTTACCTATTGGAAGAGTATTCTTTGGTTAGACGAGACTAAAATCGAACTTTTAGCTGCCTTCCTTCTTATCTTACGCTGCTAAATTCGTGACAGCTAGTGCAGATAGCCCTCATGTAGCTTTGCGTGAAATTCAAAAACAAATAAACAAACAACTGCTAACATTTGTTTTCGACAACAACTTACCAAGTCCGTTTTGTGTATCCCGTATTTCAATGATAAGTTCCATTCTTTCGAAAGACTTAGCGTTTCTTTTTAACTGGTGATAACGCTTTATTCCAGGTGGGAGAGGGAGGAATGTTATAATAATTCATGAGAACTATAGAATGTCCGAAAAGTCTATAAACATAGAATAATTTTGCATGTGTTCTACGCGCTTTTCACGTAATTTGAAACAAGTTTGGTTACGGTATTTTCAATCTCTCAGAATACAGCGAATTATGTTCGTGTCATTGGTTGGTCAAATGGTGCGACACTCATCACGAATTCGTTGTTTCAGATGTTCTGTGTTCTTGATATTCTCTTTGTACGCACGTGCTTTGATCAGTCTCGTGAAAAGAAAATCCATGGGAGTCAAGTCCAGAGATCTTGGGACCCATTTCCTGGGGTTCACATTCGTCAGTTCAATATCATCGGGAGGTATCATTCAACCAAACTCAGAAAGTAAGATAGACTGCAAAACCCATAGTTTCTTGTTTTTTGGACTCTCCGTATATAATAGAATACAACGTACAGAGAAGAGTAGCGTATAAAGGTCCACCTTTCGAAAGCGCTCGGATTATAAGGTTTCTATTTCATTTCAAACCGTTGCTGTTCATATCGTATGAGTCTGATAAGCGGATTTACAACATGTATAACTACGTGTGCATATACTGGTAACAACAAAGTTCCTGATTTTACTGATGATGTACATTGCTGGCTTCATACAGGTTTGACATGCAAATATTTCATAATGTCATTGTCGTTTAATAATCAGATTCAGTGAACAATTAACTTAATTCAACTATGTACAAAGTTCTTTATTTCAAAAATTCGCACAAAACCACTCGAAGGGTATCTTCGTATAACTGTCTCTGATTACACACTGATGGAATACAGGAAAGGAAGCTAGTCAATCGCGACCACCGCCAACCCTTGGGCGATTCTAACGGAATATGAGGATTTGTTTGTTTTTCAATTTCGCGCAAAGCTACACGAGGGCTATCTGGGCTATACATTCCTAATTTAGAAATGTAAGACTAGAAGGAAGGCAGCTAGTCATCATTACCCACCGCCAGCTCTTGGGCTACTCTTTTACCAACGAATAGTGGGATTGACCGTTACATTATAACCCCCCCCCATGGCTGAAAGGGTGAGTATGTTTAGCGTAAGGGAAAATTCGAACCCGTGACCATCATATTACGGTTCGAGCGCCCCAAACCACCTGGTCATGCAAGCCCAGGAGGATTTGACTGCCACTCCTACAGAATGTTTTACGCGGCAATGAGTTGTAAAAGATGAGAATCCTTGAATTCACAGTTCAGAAACTCTAACAGTCGGCCACGCCTGACTCTCTGTCACTCCCCAGTAAAGAAGCCACAAAGCATACAGTCATGTGAAAAAGTTAGGACACCCTATGAAAGCCTGTGTATTTGTGTAACACTTTTGGATATATAGATATGTAATCTCAATTTTAACAATACTGAGAGATTATAGGAATATAACTGAACAATTAAAACTGATGAGAAGACTTTTCAAGATCCTCTGTAAATGTAATTCCACAAAAATGCATATTCTAACTGAGGAAAAAGTTAGGACACCCCCACATTTATTCCTACTTAAAATGGCTCAACTCACACACAGGTGTATCACACCAGGTGCACATGATTAGAAGAACGTTACTCAGCATTTTGAATGAGACTTGCCCTATTTAAACCTCCGACATTTAGTTTGGTGTACTCCTGACTGTTGAAGTGAGAGTGAGCACCATGGTGAGAGCGAAAGAACTGTCTGAGGCCTTCAGAAAGAAAATTGTAGCAGCTTATGAGTCTGGTAAGGGATTTAAAAAGATCCCAAAAGATTTTGAAATCAGCCTATTCACTGTCCGGAAAATAGTCAACAAGTGGAGGGCTTTCAAAACAACTGCCAACATGCCCAGGTCTGGTCGTCCAAGCAAGTTCACCCCGAGAGCAGACCACAAGATGCTAAAAGAGGTCTCCAAACACCCTAACATGTCATCACAGGACCTACAGCAGGCTCTGGCTACTGTTGATGTGGAAAGTGCATGCCTCTACTATCAGAAATAGACTGCACAGTTTATGGTGGGATGGAAGGAACGCTGCTCCTCTTGAGAAACATCAAGACCAGACTGAAGTTTTGAGAGAATGTAGACAAGACTACAGGGACTTCTGGAATAATGTTCTTTGGACAGATGAGTCCAAATAAATTATTTGGACAGCAGAACAGAGGACATGTTTGACGTAAACCAAATACAGCATTCCAGGAAAGAACCTCATACCAACTGTGGCGGATGGAGGTGGAAGTGTCATGGTTTGGGACTGCTTTGCTGCAGCAGGATCTGGACAGCTCACTATCACCAGAAGATCACCATGATTTCTACTGTGTATCAGGGTGCTTGAGGAACATGTGATCTATCTGTGCAGAAGCTAGGCGGAAACTGGACGCCA
>NC_134827.1:66294325-66337357 GCF_004210375.1 Tachypleus tridentatus | reverse complement strand
AAATTTCCTATTTTCATCTTTAATAAAACCATTAATATTAAACATTGTTAACTAAAAAAAAAACTTCATATGTGTACCAATTTGACTGGAATTTATGATGACATTAAAATTAATGAGTGTTTTTTATTAATTAATTACTAATTAATTCACCATTACAGAATAATTTATTAAGTGTAATTGTGTTCTCACAGCTTTCATTGATGATAAACATCTACGAAGGTATTTGATTCACTAAATATAGTGATATTTCAGTAAATAAAAAAGACAAAATTCTTATTTAATATTTCACCGTGTCAGTATCAGTAATTTGAGTTTCTATTTCAGAAGGAACTACAAACTTTGTTACCTGGGCATCAAAATATTTTATTTAAACAAAAGATACATTCAACATACCACATAACACACAGAAACTGATATTTAGGAATTTTAATATGTAGAATTAAATTAAAAGTAACTAACGTATAATATTCAAATACGAGTTACAATCTACAATTTGAAGCCAAAGTTATTGCCATTCATTCATAAAATAGTCGTTCAATAACATTTTAAATTTAAGTCAACGAACATAATGATATGCCTTGTTTTCTAACCATAGGAAAAGCTTTTGCTATATGGCTAACAGGTCTGCATATCACCTGTGTCTTTTACATTGACCCTTTCCAGTCAAGTTGTTGGAATTTGATCACGCATTGTATAAATCAAATTGTACATCTAATACACCTATTTCACAATATATTTAAATAGTTTGACATCAAAAAAAACAAAGCATGATAAATATTAAATGATTTTCGCGTACGAAGTATTCAATCCTTTTGTACTGTGGCCTAGCGCGTTAAGCGCGCGCTTCGTAATCTGAGGGTCGCGGGTTCGCGCCGAGTCGCGCCAAACATGCTCGCCCTCTCAGCCGGGGGGCGTTATAATGTGACGGTCAATCCTACTATTCGTTGGTAAAAGAGTAGCCCAAGAGTTGGCGGGGGGTGATGACTAGCTGCCTTTCCTCTAGTCTTACACTGCTAAATTAGGGACGGCTAGCACAGATAGCCCTCAGTAGCTTTGTGCGAAATTCCAAAACAAACAATAACTGTGGACAAGAACACACAGCAAACTATAAAGGCAGCGAAAAAATATAAACAAATAAAACAACGAATTTACGAAATAAAAAATACACCATCAAAGGACAACGAAACAACAGATACCAATACTCAACAAACAAAATCAACTCTGAAACAAGACAAAATAACATAGGCACAAACTCTTAAAAGCTATCTCACAATTACAAAAGCTAAAGAAACAGCTAAAACGAACAGAAGCGACAAACAACAGAACCGAGATAAAACGGAACAGTACTCATACTTCAAAACATCAAGATAACGATAACTTTAACAAGGAAACAAACACTAATAACAAAATAAACTTATTTATAAATATAATTACAAATTTCACAACAGACATTTTAGCCGAATACACAAAACCAACACAAACAATAAATTGCTTTGACTCATTCATAAACATAGCGAAAAAACACATAATACCTTAGATCCCACAATTATTAACAATACCACACACAATACCTGCTCTCAACTTAAATTCACTGTTGTATATATCAACATCCAAGGTGCACTGGCTTCCAAGAAACATGAGATCGAAGACATAATTAACAAACTAACCCAGAAATTGTAATATTAAGTGAAACCCTTTTGTACAAAACCCACAGATTTAAAATACCATATTATACAACTATTATAAAAGATATTAAATAAACACGATCAAAACAGAGGAATGCTGTGTGACACAAAACAAAATTTTTCAGTTTCTGAAATACAAATCAGCAGCTATAACGAAAATGTAATTATCTATTTCCTGTTAAGTAATCATTCAACAGTCACAATAGCAGGAATTTATTGTACACCAACAAAACAAATAGACTTAAACGTAATAAACAATATCTTTTCTCACAATCAAAATACCATTTTAATAGGATATCTAAACAGCAAACATTAACTTTTGATGTAATTCAACAAATGCAAATGGAAGACTTCTCCTACAATTCATAGATGAACATAACATGGCCATCCTGAATGACGCATACCATGTATGCCACTAATACAAGTGACATACTAGACGTATGCATATGCTCGTATATCATAATCCAAAAGCTAATAAAATATCATGTGGGAAAAGATGTGGACGGCGACCATTTATCTACATGGTGTGTTTTCGATCTCACCCTCCCATAAAAATACTATACATAGAAAAGAAAAATCTGATTACAAAAAAGCAAATTGGAAAAAATACCAAAAACAACCTAACAACATAAAACCATAAATAATACAAGGAAACTACATAAATAACTGTTAGCATTAATCAAGCACAGACGACAATTAAGAAGACAATACATGGAGACAAGAGACATTGAATTAAACACAAATAAATAAAATAAGAAACCAAATCAGGGCAGAAGTTAAATTATTAAAACAATGAAAATGGGACGATTTCTGCACCAAACTTAATGAAAAAACAGATCCGAAACAGTTATGAACACACCTAAAAATACTCACAAATGGAGACACAACAACAAGAAAATACCTGCCATTTAGAACTCAATAATACCACAGCTTATACAAATATGGAAAAAGCTGGAATATTCAAACAACAACTACAAAACACGTTTAAAACACACAACAACCCAGATACGAACACATACTTTTATAACAAAGCAACAACTTTATAATGAATAACAGTGAACTACTCAAACCACTCTTTCTAGTAGACTTAAATAACTATCAAATCAACACCACAAACACAATTTCAGCACAAGAACTCGTGAAAGCAATAACAAACACTAAAAATAAATCACCTGGAGATGATATGCAAGCCATTCTTCTTAAAAAAGGCACTCCGAAATTATTTGAACATCTCACAGCAATTTTTAATTTATCATTATAGTCTTGTTATATCCTGGTTTCTTGGAAGCATGCAAATGTATTAATGTTCCATAAAGAAGGAAAGCCAGCCAATAATCCAAATTGCTACCGACCAATCAGCTTGACCAGTTGTGTAGGCAAAATTCTAGACAGAATAATCGGTAACAGACTCTCCACATTTCTGGAGACAACATCAAAATTACCAGAAGAACAAAATTGTTTCAGATACTTCAGAGAAACAACAGACCACTTAGTCCGATCAACTGAAGCAATTGTTTATAGTTTTAATAAACGAGAATGCACTGTCGCTTGCTTTCTTGATATTGAGAAGGCATTCGACACTGTATGCCATAACAGTCTCCAGTTCCGAATGGAAGAAATAGGATTACCGTGGGGAATTATTCACTGGCTGTCAAATTTTCTGGAAAACAGATAATGTAGAATAAATGTTGAAGGGACATTCTCTGAGAGTTTCACTCCAGGAGCTGGTGTCTCACAAGGAGGGGTAGTTAGCACTGTCCTATTTATCATGTACGAGAATAATATGCTTCTTAAAGATCCAAATTATGGATACTCCTCAGTTTGCAAACGATGTAGCAATTTGGACAAGTGAACCAACACCAGCAATAGCAGCCACAAACATACAACCACAATTAAATAGAATAAGTGAATACTGTCAAAAATATAGAATCAAAATATAGAATAAACACAACTAGCAGTTTCACTCAGTTGACTAAACATAAAATAGCACAACCACAGATCAATATGAATGGAGAACTACTCCAGTCTGCTACATCTACAAAATTCTTGAAACTAACATTCGACTTTAAATTAACATGGATAAACCACATAAATAATTTTAAAACAAAAATTTGGCGAAGAACAAACTATGCTTAGAGTCGAAATGGTGAAAAGAAAAACAGTGGAGTAACAGCAGACAATATTTTAAAAATATATAAAACATACATTAGACATATAATTGAATATGCAGCCCCTGCATGGATAAATGTGAGTAAAACTATTATAGGCTAAACTGTAAACAATACAAAATACACTACTCACAACAACTTATAAAGTACTCAGAACAACATCATCTGATTGATGCATAAATACGCACACGTGGAAATAATAGCAGATAGACTCCTACATAGTACAATAAACTATTTTGACAAAAACTGGAGAAAAATCAACTAGTAAGCGAACTTAACAGGTACTGTTTACATGATGAGGATAGACCTAAGCATCTTTCCCAGTGAATATCTATTTTCTGGCCCGGCATGGCCAAGCGCGTTAAGGGACTCGCTCCAAACGACATAATCTGAGGGTCGCGGGTTCGCGCCCGCGTCGCGCCAAACATGCTCGCCCTCCCAGCCGTTGGGGCGTTATAATGTTACGGTCAATCCCACTATTCGTTGGTAAAAGAGTAGCCCAAGAGTTGGCGGTGGGTGGTGATGACTAGCTGCCTCCACTCTAGTCTTACACTACTAAATTAGGGACGGCTCGGTGCAGTGGGCTAACAACCTACTCACTTAAATACCTGTTGAAGAATCCGCAAGCGATTGCGGCCCTATGTTCCTTGATGGAATCGAGTGGTGAATGAATGAATGATCTATTTTCTAAATAAATAAAAGGCCACCTATAAACTAGACTCCACATTAGATTAGGAATTAATTACTAAATATTGAAAGAGTTTTTTATGTAAACGTTTTATAGTTAATACATAATTCACGAAAGTGCAAACAATCTATGGAACTATAAGAGAAATGATTAATTTGCATCAAGTGTATGTGTTGATTGTGCATGGACATTGCCTTGAAAGGGGCCTGAGTGAGTGGGTTACTCTGGCCCTCATGTACCATATATAAATACTCTTGACAGTTGTAAAACCCGAACTTCCTGGGTAGATAAACATATGTACTCAAATACCTATACAAGAGAGAGAGCTTTAAAACAAGAGGATAATAAATCTTATAAGTATGTGCCCAAATAACACTATACACAAGTTGTAAAATTTGACAGATGTAAATAACCCCCCGCTAGTACAGCGGTATGTCTCCGGATTTACAACGCTAAAATCAGGGTTCGATTCCCTCGGTGGGCTGAGCAGATAGCCCTTTGTGGCTTTGCTATACGAAAAAACACAAACACAGACAAACATAAAATAGATGAGCAATGGTACTGAAACACCTGTGATGTAAATTGATCTATGAGGCTCAGAACTAACAATGTTTATTGGACCAGTGCAACTTTGAACTATATAATGAATGTTTCCACACATTCTAATTGCAGTTTTATTACCCTTGGAAATTGTAAGTGTTGTAGGAAACATAAGCTTCTTTGTACAATGTTGTGTTCTTTGAGCAAGGACATGTATGAATGACACTTTTCTATTTTCCATGTGGGTTTATATTTTCTAGGGTAGTGGCGCACAAAGTCCGGCCCGCGACGAGTCGCCGAGTGGACCGCAATATCTAACGGAAAAGTGAAATATAGTTCGCGCCTGCGTGAAGATTAAGCGCTATAGAAGAATATGCATTAGATTACATACTGGATGGTTCCACATTTGTGTCGAGCAATAAAGAAAATTTAATAAGCAAATCTCGTTTATGCATAGGCATTTAATCATTTGCGCAATGACGTAATATTTACGTAATTACGAAATGTAACCAGTTCCAATTGTTCGTCGAGATTAACTTTCGAGCTCTATTTTGATATTATTTCGTAATAAAAATGGCAGCTAATCGTAAAAGAAAAGTTGACGACGAAAACCGGCAGTTTTATGATGATTGAACTGCGCAATACTGTTTTCTTGAACAACAGAAGAACGTGATTTGTCTGCTGTGTCATTCGACAGTATCAGTGGCGAAGGTATCCAATTTAAAGCGTCATTATGATTCGAAGCATAAAGATTTCCACAACGTTGTCGGTGATGAACGAACAGCTCGAATTGAATCTCTGCGGCAGTCGCTAAATCACCAGCATAACTTTTTCTCAAAGCAGTCAGGAAATTTAGGTGCAGCATGTGAGGTTGATCAGTTATGATATTTCGTTGATGACAGCAAAATCTGGCCGACCGTTCACTGATGGTTATTTTGTCAAGTAATGTATGATTACTGCATCGGAAAAGTTGTGTCCAGAATCATTTCACAAGCTACAGACGGTGGCTTTGAATCGTATGACCATTCAACGAAGAATTTCACACCTCTCAGGAGACGTGACAAGGGAGCTTATAAATAAAGCAGCCAACTTTGTCTACTTCTCTTTGGCAGCAGACGAGTCGACTGACATGAGTTCAACAGCACAGGTACTAGTTTTTGTTCGTGGTGTGTAGTCATCGTTTGATATCACAGAGGAACTAATCGGCATGGGTTTCATGAAGGGTCATACAACTGGGTCTGCTCTATTCGAGGAGACAGTACGACTGTGTAGTAGTGTTTTATTGGATATTATGAAACTGGTAAGTGTGACAACTGATGGAGCACCAGCCATGGCTGGAGAAAGTAGCGGGCTGGTAGCACTGTTGATGAAGCATCGAGAAAAGCAGAACAGACAGTTGGTGAAGAAGCACTGTATTATTCACCAACAGAATCTGTGCAGTAAAGAACTTGATTTTCAGGCACTGATGGAATTAGTGACGAAATCCATTAATTTCATCAAATCACGAGGTCTCAATCACCGTCAGTTTCGAAGTATTTTTAAAGAAATTGATTCAGACTATGGTGACCTTGTGTATCACTAAAGTACGCTGGCTGAGTCGAGGGAAGATGCTCAGAAGATTTTGGGGTTTGATTGATGAGGTGATAGAATTTCTCAAAAGAAAGAACAAAGACACAGAAGTGATTTCCATGACTGATCCTGCATGGCAAGCTGATTTGACCTTACAGGTCGACATGACACAACACTTGAATGATCTGAATTTGAAGTTGCAAGGCAAAAATCAGCTTGCAAATCACGTCTCAGCTTTCAGGACAAAGTTGCAGATGTTCTGGCAGCAAGCAGCATCAGGCAACTTCGTGCACTTTCCCACTTTTCAGACACAGCTACAGAAGAATCAAGACATTGACACACAAGTTTATGTTGGGAAGCTAGATACCTTGATTCAATTCTTCAACTCACAGTTTTATGACTTTGTCCAATGCAGATTGTTGATGAAACTTTTTGCTAATCTGTTTAGTGTGTTAGTGGATGACTTGTCAGCAGAATATCAGCTCAAACTTAACATCTGATGAACTGCGTGCTATTTACCGATAAATCATTTTGCTTGACCTCTACAAAACGTTGTCTGATACATTTGCTAAGCTGAAAGAGAACACACTTGTCCACACCAACACGTTTGGCAGCACATACTGCTGCGAACAGGCTTTCTCGCATATGAAACTGAACAAAAACAACACTCGCAATCAGATGACTGATGATTATCTGGAAGCAGTCTTGCATCTTTCAACGTCAAACATCAAGCTCGTAGATGACATACAGCTCCATCTATCCCACTGACTTTGTGACAGTTTACGTATCATAACATTTCTTAGAATAATGTGCAAACTCTTTGATGTAATCGTTACTTGTGTGTTCTTAAATGTAATGTCCATCTTGTGTGAAACAACTATGGGACGATTTTAATTTTCACTTTTTTGTGGCCCCCAACTATTACGAGAAGTCTGTATGTGGCCCCTGACTCAAAACGTTTGTGCACCATTGCTCTAGGTTTCGAACTGATTACAGCATTCTGCGCAAAGACAGGCTGAGACGGTCAATGATTTGAGCTTTATTTATAGTGGGTTTAACCTTGGATGTTGAAAGTACACAGAAAATTTATGGGATATGTTTAACAGTTGAAACTCTGAGGGTACGTACTTTGGAACTTCTTGATTAATAATAAAGAAAAAAGGACACAGCTGCTTATTTTATTTCTGATTTTAAAGATTTTTTTTTCATTGTATTTGAGTTTCCTGCAAGCTGAAGAATCAAGTTATAAACATAACAAAAAATACAAAGTTTTACTGAAAAAAGTTATATTCATTTAAGAAGTTCTAGAGGTTATACGAGTGAAATGAAATTTTTTGAGATAAATAAAAGTATTTTTGATCTCAATATGAATAAAGTTACTCATGTAGTAGTTAGAAAAGAACCGAAAATTTCACAAACAAATATGAATAAAAATACTTCATTGAAAATCTGAATTTTCGTGTGCAAAACTTAGTAATGTTTACTGAAAGTCTACAAAGTTTTGTTAAGATACACTTAAAGTATTAAAGCTCCTATTACGTAAAGTGTAACGAATAAATTTGGTTGAGTCGGGTCCAGTGGAAAGAGACTGTGTCTGTACATTTAATGGTTGCTATGCCCAGTGCCCACCTTATATACTTTACCTTGAGACCAACAATATATATGTTGTTAGTTAACACGAGTGTTTGTATATAGTCATTAGAAAGAGCTCAGTTTTCAATATACTCTCACAATGGTTAATTAAGTAAATGCATATCAGGATAAAATTTGTGTGAATTAACGATTATATCATTTAGTTAGTGTTAAATCTCTTCTAACATTTTACGTATTCAAAGGGGTCAAGGTTTAGGTCAGATTGACTGAGCCTGTAGTGAAAGAGTTAATCCAAATTCTAAATACTCTAGCTTACTGGTCAAATTATGTGGTGTGTCTGGAAGGGAGTTGCATATGCTTGTATCTGGTTGTTTTTACTTTCGGAATAAGACCTGCTGGTATAAATTGACAATCTTGTGAGCTTATTGAATGTGCATATGAACTAATTTGAAGTAAAATTAATGTAAGCTTTCTTGCTTTAAAAGAGAAAGAAAATTAGAAAAGTTGTACATCAATTAATTAACCCTGCATTGCATAAAGCGACTATAGTCAACGGAATATCAATTGTTAACAGCAGTGATTGACTTTTCTCTAAGGCTCTCAAAACTTTTCTCTCTACAGCAGGAAACAACGACCATTCATGATCTTGAATTAAGTGCCAGACACTAGGGTGTGCCAACATCTGGAAGCATGAGAGGGAAATGCAAGTATAAACAATCCCTCAGCTCTGTCCCTAACTGGTAGATCATGCACAGAAATATCAGCTGATTGTCATACTTTCTTTGGGTGTTTACAGTAACAGAGATAGGTTATTGATGCCATAACATCAAGATATAAGACAGTGTCTTGTATACCATAATGCTTATTACATAATATTTTATTAATATGTATTACAGTAAAATATGCAGTTACTTTACAATGTTACTGTGATGGAGAAATGATGTTGACTGGAGACTGACCATGAAATCTAATTATGTAACAAAAGGGTTAAATTAAGTGTTATGTAAATCATAATTTGTTTATAAAAGGCCATACTTCTAAGTAAGTTCTGCTGTGAAAATGTTATGTACAAAAGTTTTGTTCACAGTTTGTCTTGTTTAGCGTACAATTTTCTGACTATTTATAAGTAAAAAAAATGAAATTGAAAGTGATGGCACTGAAAGTTTGAAAACTAAGATATGATTTTATAGTTAATAGAAAAAAATAGGTGGTAATCCTGACACAATGGCAACACAACTTTGCTGGGAGTATATGTGATAATATGAAACAAAGTGTCACAGAAACAAATTTTTTACCACTTTTTTGACATTTACAATACATGTAGAAATATTTATGGAGATTTTACCAAATGTGAAACCTAGTCTTGTCTTTTCCCAAAAAGGTATTGAATGAGTTTTGAGAGATGTGCTCTTTGGAGAATATTCTCCCACACTATCAGTAAAGAGGAAATATAATTTATACAAGAATACTGATTATTTATTTTTGATTAATTTTTACAGCCACAAAAGCTTGATACTTCTGTTACTCAGTGTACACTAGTGCTTGTTCTTTCTCCAACAAGAGAACTGGTTTGTCAGATTTATGACGAATCATCTAAGTTTGCTTATCGCTCTCACTTAAGACCCTGTGTTGTCTATGGAGGAGCTGAACCCATTCAGCAAATGAAGAACTTAAACAGAGGTTGCCACTTATTGGTGGCTACACCATAAAGACAAATAAATATGATGGAATGGGGAAAAATTAGCTTGGAACTTGTGAAGTAAGTATTAGAATTAAGAGTGGTAATTATGAGAAATTACTTGAATATATATGTCCCGTTGAGAAAAGAGGAGCATAAGTATTTAATTGTGGATCTTAAGTTTTAAAGTTATCATTGAAAATCACAAGCTTCTATATTAATAGTCCTCTGTTCAAATAGCATCATAGCTTACATTGTGTCATGGAACTTAAGTTTTTTTCTTGACCACAGTGAATATTAAATTTTTTGTTACATTTGTTTCAATTGGTCAAAAAATTCAATCCTAAGTAGTTGACTGTTAAGAATTATACCTACAGTGTGACAGTAATTAAAGTTTAATTCCAACTATCAACCCTTTTCTGGCGACTTCGACATTCAGGTAACTTGCAAATCAGTCATAAAAATATATTTATAAAATATGGTTCTGTCTTTTTCAAACAACTTTTTAAAATTTACAATATTGCAGAATTGGTATTTTAGTACTTTGTGTAGGAATTTAGTTTCATAGATAAAACTTGAAATTTACACTTTTATTATGTGCTAGTATCATATTTGTAGTTGGTGTATTTTTTTAATGTCTTAAACTTTTATTTACTTTTTCCAATCAAATTTTTAAATTTTTGGTTCTCCCTTATTAATTTAATTGTTGCATTCTTAACTAAATGCATTGTCTGAAGGGATTTTTAATGTTTTGACTGGTTCTTATTTTTAAAATAAGGACAGTGTATCAGATGCTTGAAATTTAACCAAAAGAAGGTTAAACAATTTATATAAACCTAAATACATCTACTAAAAGAGTAAACATATTAAATAATTATAATTTTTTTCACTTCAAAACGAATTATTTGGGAAAAACATAATTAGTGGAGTTAATATGGAGTGACTACTACCTGAATAAACAAGTTGGACAGTGAATAATATTTTTGCTCATTAACATTAAAAATATCTTAATTTGTAAGACATTTCTGAGAAGGAAAGATTGTTTGAGATTTTTAAATGTTCCTTGAAGCCAATCACAACCAAGCTGGATGAATGTTAAGCTTATTCCCTTTACAAGCTCTTAACTAGGACTGCTGTCAGCTGTAATTAATCAGAAAACAAAAATAGCTGATGAAAGTAGAAACAATATAATTAAGTGTTAAGCTTATGGATCACATTTAGCAAAAAAAAAAAAAAGAGCAGAAGAAATAAAGCAGTTATCATAGAATTAAATAAGTAGTTGTTTTTGAACAAAGAAAAATACGTTATGTTTAATTTCACAATTTTGTAATAGACTTAGTTCAAGAATCGGAGAAGAAAAAGGTTTTACAGACTGTGTAGGTAAATGTATGTTTAGACGAGGAAAACAGATCAGTGCATTTTGTGTTTCATGAAAAGTCATGATAAACCTGGTGGTAATTTTCACCCCACCTCTGTAAATAAATAGGTACAGCAAGATTGCAGAGTTAAGATGTTTGTATGAGGTTTAATGTTAACTCTTTCAAGTTGAGTTACAGGTCAAAGGCCGTGTAATTGTATTTATTGACTTGCATTCAGAATTTAGCTGAATTTATGATTTTATCTCCTTCAGTTTGGGATCAAACTGTAGACTGTAATTCAAATGTTTGTATAATACATTATGTCATAACGAAATAGTTACAAGCCAATACTGAAAGAGTTAATTTTAGATTGTGTTCATGTTATGAAACTGCTCTTATGATGTATAGATGTTTTGTTTTTTGGTTACCTTTATATCACTTGTTCTCCTCACTTTCAAGAATACCTTAAACAGTTACAACTGTACTTACAAAAAAAAAAGCTTCTCTGGTATTTTAAAACAATAACAAAAATACAAACAGGATGAACACTTCACTAGATATCACAACACCTTTACTTCTGTGGTTGCATTTTCAGACTTTTTTGCTTTTTATCTACAAATGCATAAATATATGAAAGTATGTGTTAGCTCTTTTGGAAAGATGTTAATATATGTTAAAAAAATCAGAAGCAATTTCGACTTTATAACAGAACCTTTGTTTAAAAATGATTTTGAAAACAACTAAAAAATGTTTAATATATTAAAGAAAAGTAAATATATTTGCCTGTAAATTATTTTTGAATACATAGAAGCTTTTTAGTTAGAAATTTGAGCTGTATTTAACTGAAAGCAAAAATCCCTCACTGCTTATGTTTAGATGCCACTTAGATTATTACTTAAAACATATTTGTTGTGTTAGTTAGTTGGAACTCATCTTTTGTTAAAATTGCCTTAAAGTCGTATGTTTTTGAAATTCAATAGATTGACAACTGGAAACTTGATTTTCATTATAATTCTACATTGTTTCTTATTGTGAAATTAAATTCTATTTGTAAGATGGACTTGGGTAATTTCCATGTTCACTGATATCATTAAAGTGTGTGTGTTTAGTGTTATATTATTGACATTGCTCTTGGATCTCAGTTTCAAGCTTAGCATCTGAAAGAAGTATGTATGTGAGATTTACTGCTGTTTAATTTTCTTCAACATTTTTATAAAAAATTATAAGAATGTTTGCTCAAATTCAACCTCATAATTTAACACATTAGCAGTGACAGTTTTCACTTTTGTATATTTTACTTGCAAAGAAACATTGAAACATAATTTTCTTAAAAATTCTGGTAAAGTTTCTTCTCCCTTAAGGTACCTGGTGTTAGATGAGGCAGATCGTATGCTGGACATGGGTTTTGAACCACAGATTCATCGCATTGTTTTAGAGCACAACATGCCACCAACAGGGAATAGGCTAACAATGATGTTTTCTGCAACATTTCCAAAAAAAGTACAGGTTAGTATTTCTGTTCTATTTAACATACACTAAATGGTGAAAGTATAATTTTTTATAGTTACTGTATTGATGGGTTTGTAAAGAAGCGTTCATATGGTTTTCCATGATGAGGAGAAACTCATTTGAAGTAAAAATGTATTTCAGGATATGCCTGGTATGGGTATTAACACTTCTACTAATAAAGCAGAGTACAATGTTTCAACCTTCTTAGGTCATCTCTTTGATAACTTTGTTAACCAGAAGATGACAGATGTTCTCTGATTTGTTAAAGTGTTAATACCCATACTAGCTTTCCTGAGATACATGTTCATATGGTTTTGAATAGACCTAGAATAATAATTCTTGCTGTTTTTCGTATAGTTGCAGAGTAAAATTGTGTAGTTTACTGCAGGGTGAACCATTTCCAAATATATGTATTTTTTGTAAATTCTACCAACCCTTCAAAAGTGAAAACAAAAACAGTATTTTGTTATTTCATTTAGAACTAGCACAGTACAACACAAATGTCACTTACATTTAAACCACATTTTTGTGCTTAAATACTTAATCATCAGTAAGCCTTAAGATATACACACACAAAAGGTGGTTATAGCTGCATAAAAATATACCAAAGTATCTAATGATAATTATGTGCAGAAGCTTGTTAAATGGCAAAACTAAGAAGTAATGTTGTTAAATAAGAAAAAACGAAAAATAACAGTCAATGCTGGGGAACCTTAAATGCTCATTTTAAAACACTGCTGTACTTTTTGGGATCTGTAGTTTAAAAGGGCAATCCAGCTGAAATGTTCTCTGTTGTTATTACCTTTTATAGATAGTTAGTGTATAAGAAACTTTCCATTCTCTTTTTCAGGCAAAAATAGACTGTTAGTTATATTTTGTTTTTTACCTATTAGGAGCTGGCTAGGAAGTTTTTACATAACTACATTTTTCTTGCTGTGGGTCGTGTTGGAAGTACATCAGAAAACATCACTCAAAAGAAAGTATGGGTAGATGAACTAGATAAACGGTCCTTTTTGCTGGACCTTTTAAATGCAGCAGGACTAAAGTGTGCAAATACATGTAAGAAGGATTTCCAATATATTTCAGTCTGTACTTTAACCAGTGTGGTATTTTTTTTTATGTAAACTGTAATAACAGAATGATCATGGCATATGAATATGCATTACTTGTCAGAAGATTACCTATAAAAACCTTGAATCATTGAAATTTAGTGTTGTTGAATTGAAGTAGTTAATAAACATTTCTTATTTGTTGAAGTATATTTCTTTGAATCAAATCCAAAAACTCTGCAGTGTTTATTTTGATATTGAGTTGTTTAATCAAATATTGTAGATTTTGGAGAAGTTTTTTTTTATAACTTGAAAAATTGGTATCATTTTTTACCTATCTTGTTACCTAAAACAAACTCATTAATGTCTTTAAAAGCTCCTTGCAACAAGAAAGGTGTTTCAAACAAAATTAAGCCTAACTGTGACACAAAATATTTTGTTAGCATAAAAGTTAACTATAAAAACTGGTTAAAAGAAAAGGTTTTTTGGAAAAACCCAAATTTTGAAAAGCTTCATGTTTTTATAGGTTTCTTGATGAGCATAATTTTTAAGCTTGTTACTGAAAAGGGGTTGGATTTTTGTTTTCTACACTCTTTCCTTTAAGATGTTTGATTTTAACTCAATCTTTTTCATTCGCTGTGGAATTACAGAGAAGTGTACAAGTTGTTGGATACTTACAGCTGATCCTATGTAACCAACTTTTTCATTGTAATTTTATGTGTATATAAAATTATATATTTTTATAAAATTAACATTTTATATTTATATGATTTTATAAACTTTATTAAAGCTATTAATGGAATAGATCTTCAGCCATTAAAAGCAGTGTATTAGAGAACTCTGATATCATAATTTTAGTAATAAATATCAAGCTGTGATGTTATTGACACTTGAAACCTGATATAATACTGTAGATAAATTTATTACTGAGCTTGATTGTATTTTAGAGAGTAATATAATATGAAAAAAATATTTATTTCAAAAGTTCTATTGAATGTTTTTTTGTATTGACTTAGAAATTTAGAGTACATTGAAGCTGTTTGCATTTTCCATTAGCACCTGACTCTTTAACCTTGACCTTTGTGGAAACCAAGAAAGGGGCAGATGCACTAGTGCACTTCCTGACAGAAGAAGGCTACCCAGTAGCAAGTATACATGGTAATAAATCTCAGCGGGAAAGAGAGGATGCTTTGTGGTCTTTTCGATCAGGTCGTAGGCCTATTCTTGTAGCCACAGCTGTAAGTATCAGAATTTAATATGGTAAAACTGAGGTAAAATTCATGGAGGAAAATGAACTCTGTCCAAGAAATATTTAGTTAAGTTTTTCTAATGTCATTATTTAATCCTTGAAACTTTTTTAAACTTTAAATCTTTTTAAAAAAGCATTATCACACAAAACAAAATTTATGGAAAAAGAAAAGAATAAAAGATTGGTACTACAGTTTTTAAATTTATATTTGTTTGTGGTGTTGCTATTGGCATGCTAATATGTTGACACTTTTCTCAGTGGACAACTATTTTTGGCAATGTAAGTCATGAGACTTTAGTGAGTTATATTCAAAATGTAACATTGTAGAAGTTTTAAGTTCTAAATTTTATAATATTAAAACTAAATTCTCAGTTCCCCTTGTGTGAAAATTGTAACATTTGATTGCAGATAACTGCCAATGTCTAATATATTTACTACTCTTTCAAAAAAGAATGAAATTTAATGTAAATTACTCATCATAATTTTGTAATCACTTTGGCAAAGCATAACTGTTACACTGTCCAATCTAATTTGGTAACAGTCTTAAAATGGAAAGTCAGGCCCCCTCTTCCCATATTCACACATCACATCCTTTTTTTCAGATGTTGCAAGTACAGGGTGTTCAGAAAGTCACTGTGCACTTGTATATTTATTAAGAAAAGAAAGTAACAAACTGAAGTTTTAATGAAAAGTAACAGAATTATTTAGGAGGTATCAGATATATTATTCAAATTAAATTTGAAAATTTTCAAATGAAAAAGTGCATTTAATTTTAACATGAAAATTATTCAACACCCGGAGCAGTCAATAAATGGTTGTTTAAACCTTGTGAAATTTCATGAAGATACACAAAATGTCAGAAGTTAGTGTGGAAATTGTAAAGGTTAATTTGTTGTCATGAATTGTATTTGAATGAGTGAATGGTGAGAAAGCTAAGCAAGTAAAATAGAAAAAATGGTGCATTTTAATCTTTCTAATATTGTTGTACATGACCAAATTGTATTAAAATTTAAGAGAAGTGTGGAAAAATAAGTTGTTTATCTGGTTAACAACTTGTTTCAGAGTATTACTTATTATGCCTAACATTGCACACCAGCTGCCACATTTTGCTTTTTGATGTTTTTCCCTTAATTTTTTTTATGTTGCTGGAAATATGATTCTGAGATTTATGAATTATCAAAGTGTTATAGTTTAAAATATTTTACTTTTATTTTATTTTTATTTCTTTCCCATCTTTAATGTTGTAAGTCAGCTGCTACATTTTAAATTAAGTGATTGAACTAAATTTTATGTAGTTTGGTTTTAAAGTATGGGGAAATTGTTGATTCATTATAATTTAATTAGTATAATTTTGGCACTTTTGGTATATTCATTGTTATTTCTTATACTGATAATCCTTGCATGACTTTATGGTAAAGGTGGTTGACTTAGTCTGTTGGTCATGGGTTTGAATCCCATTATCAAATGGGCTCTTCTTTTCATCTGTGTGAGTAGGTGATATATTCTATTTGCCATTCTCACTATTCAGTTAGAATAGCCAAAGAGTTAGAGGTAGATAGGGTTGACCAGTTTCATTCCCTGTAGTTTACCACTTCTAAGAAACTTGACAAAAAACAGCAAACAACAATTAAACCAGAAATTGTAATGTGTATAATTTTTGTAGTGCATGAACAGAACATGATGGGTTTGGGTTCAAGCATAGAATAGATGCCAGCTTCAGTTTAAAACATGTTCTTGGATAGAAGTGATATATTAATGAAATCAAAACACTTGAGTAATTATTTGATTTGACCAAAAATGAATAAAATAATTTTTATAGGTTGCTTCTAGAGGCTTGGATATACCAAATGTGAAACATGTGATTAACTATGATTTACCGACTGATGTTGAAGAATACGTTCATCGTATTGGTCGTACTGGAAGAGTTGGGAATTTAGGTTTGTCATTTGTCCATTTTTTTAAAGTTAGAAAATTTTGTAAAAACTGATTTAATGTGTTAATAGATTTTTTAAGGAAAAGAAGATTAAAATACCTGAAAGAGAAATAGTTACCTCTAAACCCTGGGTTTATCTTTTTTCTTTCAATATTTTACTGTGTATCTTAATTTGTAAGATACAAGTTCATTAATAAAGTTGAAAGCAAACTAGAACACAGTTCCTTGTGTCCCAAAAGTACATAGTGAAATGAAACATTCTCAAAGTTAAATTCTTCCAACAGTGGATATTAACAATAGTATATAAACAATGCATGTAAACAGCTAAGATGTTAAAAGCATATCACTGTTATGTGCATTTGCTATGATATATAGATAGAGACACAATAAAAATTGAAGATACTTTTAATTTTCCAAACTCAATCAATATCCCTAATTAAAGGCTAATGTGTATATTTCTTACTTTTAGGTTTAAGTGATTGAAATGACTCATTTAATGTGGTTCAATTAACTTTGTCTGGATAAGATCTTAGCATCAGATAAAATGTTTTCCATTTATGATATCCCAGTGTCTTTAGTATAATGTGCAGCAATAACATTATATTTTTGAGGTTTTGGAAGTCCCTTACTTTTGTTGTTCTATCATACAGAAACTGGCATGTTTCAAGTATAGTTTTCTGAGCATTTCCATTAGATGGTTTCATATATGATGTCACTTTATTTCTTTATGTGCTGATCTAATTATTAAAGATTTAAGAAAGATGCTTTTTGTACTAACTCATTAGATAGACCCAAGTATTGTTTCTTGGCTCTTGTGCTTAATGTTAAAATAATGAATAACATTCAACATTAAAAGGATACACAGTGAAAACTGTTTTAAATTCAGGCTGATCTATGGCTTTCAAAAAAGTTTACATGTTTTGACACCTCAGTGTCATCATCAGGAGTGATTTGTACCTTTTATAAAGGTTGTGTGACTTTTGTGTTGGTTTATGGTTTCTAAGTATTTCTTAGAGGAAGTCTTGCCACATTCTTACAAGAGGTATTTGCTTGGACATTCATCTCTGTTTAATAATTTGTGATCTTTCTTTCACTTTATTATTTCCAAAGTTTTAAAGGTATTATTGGCTCTAATACTCATTGGCTTCATCAGTATTACTGCTTCTTCCCAGTAATATCTCATGTTTCATGTGCTATTTCAAACAAACCAGAAATAAACAAACCATATTTCCACACTAAGAATGTGTCATCTAAACATCTTATCCAAATGTCAGGTTTACTCTTTCCACCATTTGTGGCTATTGTTTCAAATACATCCATGTATGCCACATAACAAAGGTGAAAGGAGGGATACATTGGTAAGCCTTAATTTCATTTAGAAAAATTAACCTGTAAAACGTGGATTCTTTACATGTAACTTTGTTATTCATAATATCCGATTATTCCTTGTTCATCTTTGTTTTTCATTTCTACAAAATTTAAAAATTTTTAGTTGTATGTTTATTTTCTCAAACATGAATACTTCTAAGTTGTATGCATTACTAGTTGATATAATGTGCCTGTACTTTGTACTGTTGGACTTAAACTGTTAATCATTTTATGTATTTTTGGAAGGTTTGTTTGCATTGTGATTTGCCAAGTTCTACTAGAAAATGCAGTTTTGAAATTACAGTTACAAACTAAACTTCAACAGTCATGAAACAAGAGGTATATAGTTAATTTAATAATGTTGAGTGTGAGAAATTCATTTTTTGAAGTAAACAATTTTAACTAAAATGAAGGTTTAACAGTGGGATCTCTATTTGTGTGGCATTTATATGAATGTATTAAATGGGACAAAAGGTAAGCTGTATATGTGACACATTCAGATATGGAGGTACATTAACAAACATTAGTAGGGTTTGCATGCTATTTGAATAGTATAGAATCCATCTGTACAGTTTACCATTGAAAATGAAAATAAGAAATAAAAGATTGCTCTTTCTTAGATATCTTGGTAAAAAGGAATGAACAAAGAAATTAAAAAATATCTATTTACTGGAAACCTTTTTCTGTTCTTATCTCAGCACACCAGGAATCACATCATACTGAAGCAAAAAAAAATTCCAAAATTTTTAATGTTCAAAGAATTTTGAAGTTATGTACAAAAACATGACTTAAAAATGAGTTGTTCCCAATGAAATATGTAGCAGGTGAAAAGGTATTTTACTTTAATATTACGGACAGAACAATTAAGAAATTCACTAGTGCTGTAATAAGGGATCAAAGTATTGCTTTAAAATCAAAAAGAACTGTTTAATTTTGACAAACTATCCAGGCTTGACCACTAGTTTAATGAATTTAAGAAACAGCAAATGTTTCACCTTGTATATATAATAATGGAAAATTTTCTAATTATAAAATTATATGTAAATATGGAAGTGTTTATATCAGTTAGACAAAATGTAATCCACAATATTGTTTAATAGAACATAAAAGATGTGTAATAAATAGATTGAAGATTTGACCATAGCAGAACATGTAGAAAAAAGACAACAAAATAAACATGAGGTATTATGAGGAAAACAGTAATTTTGGGTAAAGCAAATAATATCCTTGAAACTTTAGAAGTAATGGAGTATTCAAGACAAAAAAAAAGAATTATTAAATAGATGTAGGTTTCGAGAATTATCTGCGTAAGAATGTGGCAGGGCCTTATCTAAAGTTTATACCAAAATTGTGAATCTACATGCAGATCACATGACAGTTAAAAAGGTAGACTATGTTATGTCTCTCAACTTAATTTCTGACAGTGAATGTTGAGGTGTTGAAAGGTTTTCAGCCTTTTGGGAGCCATACAAAAGTCTGAACTAATAATTTTGTATATTGATTTTAACATTGTGTGCTGTTTGTTATTTTGGGTGTACCTAATAATCTTATCCCAAAAGTTTTGTTGTGATGTTATCACTTGCACCAACACAGGACTTAAGAAACTTGATTGATATTTGTTCATAATTTCTATACATCTGAAAATGTTATTTGTGTTGCTTTTTATGCTACGCGATTATTATTATTCTGTGTGTAGTTGTTTTTCTTAGAATAATAATTCTTTACACTTTTTTGATCACTTTCCTGTATTTTCTCTCTCCAATCTTGTACACACATACCAAGTACTACATCTATTTTCACTCCAGGGGAAGGTTTATTAGAAATATTAGTAATAATTTCCCTGCCTGTAACATGAATCATAGTGTAATAAAGAGATGTAGAAATGTACTATTTGTGATGTTGCTTTATGTCTATTGATGTATACAGGTATATCATGATATCTCTTTTTTATACATATTTGTGTACATCTTAACGAACATGTATTACAGTTCTGTGTCACATAAAGAAACTATCTATCACTTGAATATTGTTAACAATTGACCTTTTAGTTTTCATGCATTGTTTATATACTATTGTTAATAACTAGGATTATTGTGTGTAACTGTGGTGTGATCATATGCTTTTAATTCATGAACTGTATTTTATCAGCGGGTAACCATGTACTGGTTTATACTCACCTTTAATTATCTGTAAATTCACCATTAATTGCTTTCAAAAAAGTTAAGTAAAATATTGAGCAATAAAAGGTACATTCTCAAAACGGATATCATTATTTTGTTCATGTCTGGTAATTGTGTTAACTCCCGTTAACATTTAAGAAGAAAGTAATAGAAATAAGTATCTTTGTGTATTGCTTTTACGTGCATAAATAAACATTATTGTATCTTTATTAATAAATAAAAAAAAATTGGTACACAGCAAATGCTTGAGTATTACAAACATTGTATGTATTTACTAAGCAGATGTAAGTGGATTATTACAATTTCAAGAATTGGTAAACTCTTTCTGTTATATTCATAAGCTACAATTTGTTCCAGGCACTTGTTGGGCTGTAGTTATTGTAATTATAGTTTTGCTGAAAAGAATGTTGTGTTATTGAACCATTGTATTTTTTTTTTCAGGCTTGGCAACGTCATTTTTTAATGAAAAAAAACCGAAATATGTCATTAGACTTGGTGGAACTTATGGCTGAAACAAAACAGGAGTTGCCTGACTGGCTAGCTGCACTGGCTAAAGAGGTTCAGACTGAACAACGAGCCTCAAATTCCCGTAAATATGGAGGTGGTGCTTGCAGGTAAAGTTCAATGGATTTGTTTGACCTGTATGTTTAAATACAAATACCAGGTAAACTTGTGTGGTAGGAGCATCTCAAAATAACTGTATAAACTTTACCAAAGGTAACAATTTTAGTCTATCTGTATACATGTACATTCTTATTAAATTTCCTACTTATAACAGGCACCATTGATTTATAATTCTGTTTAGGTGCATTTTAATAATGAAAAATAACTCCAGATAGGTTATTTGAGGATACATGCTTGTAGGACTGAAATATATACCATAAAGCAGATGTTTCATCTCTTTCTTTGTGAACCTGACGATGACCGGAAGAAGGTCGAAACGTTGTTCGCTCTTCTATGTAAAGTGTTTTCTCAGCCCAAACGAGCCGTTTTTTGCATATAAAAGATGTTTCATCTATTTTTTATCTTATCACATTCATGTTTCTATCTCTTTGGTGTGGATTACTGTATGTGGTGAGGGGACCTTCCAGGGAAGGTTCTGTTCTTTCAGTTTACCTCCTCTGGGATCTAAACATCCACCCACATGTTTGCCATGTGTGGTGACCCGTGAAGGGGAGGAGAGGATCCTGGTGGTTGAGGGGTCCAACCCTAACACACCATTTTGGCCTTGAATTCCTGTAGACAGGCAGCCTTTGGGTGGCCCTCCTTGGGTCAATCGGCTGGTCCACTTGGGCTAGAGTCAACCAAGTTCCAGTGTTGGAAGTTCTCAATGAGTATTGTGGACATTGTGTCTGATGCTGGTGTTTGGGTATAGTGCTCACAAAACCCTGGCATTGCTCCAATGTCCTTGCATGACATTGTAGTGCATCCCCTTGTAGGGCTTCATGGTGGGTGGGGTCAGTGGGTACCGAAATTTTTCTTTTTTCTATGGATTCTCCAACAAAAAATTTAAATAAAATAGTGAAAAAACAGTCAATAGGTAAACGACCACATCTTGAAGACTCTAAGCTGCAATCTTCAACATCTGTAACATCTGTACCCCATTTTCTTATATTACTTTCTCTTTCAGAAAAACATTTAGGGGCAAATGTCCCCCTTTTTTATTCAGAAGGGACTAGAGAGACTTGCTGGCTCTCCAAAGTCAGTAAAGAAACTTCGATCTGGAGACATATTGGTGGAAACATCCACATCCCAACACAGTGAACTCCTCTTGAATTCAAAGGCAATTGGGGATGTACCTGTTGAGGTTACTCCTCATGCTATCTTGAATTCATCACGAGGAGATATTGTTGAGAGGGATTTAAAGAACGTCTCCGAGTCGGAGATTCTCGCTGGTCTCTCCACTCAAGGAGTTTCTGCAGTGAGGCGCATCTCCACTCCCAAAGACGGAGTTACACTGCCGACAAATATCCTCGTTTTGACATTTACATCACTACATGCACCTGCTACCATCAAGGCAGGTTATCTAATTTGCAGGGTACATTCCAAACCCTCTTCGATGTTTCCAATGTCAGAGGTTCGGCCACTCAAACGTTCTGTCGTGGTTCCCTGACATGTGCTTGTTTTGGTGGCAAGGACCACGATGCCTATGAGTGTCACAAGGACCCACATTGTGTCAACTGCAATGGTTCCCACCCTTTCTACGTTTGTTCTTGCCAAAAATAGTTAGGGGAAAAAGAGGTGCAGCGTTTGAAAACGACCCATAACATTAGTTATCCTGAGGCTCTGAAATTGCTGTCCACCACTTCATCTCACACATATGTTGCTGCACTTCGTTCCACAACTACAGTGGGTGTGCAGACAGACCTCTCTGTACCTCCAAGAGAATCGTTTTCGAAACAAATGAAAAGCCTTTTGACCTCCATGGTTAAAAAAGGTTAATGAATCGACTTCTATACCCATCTCTGTTCCTCCCATACAGTCCAACAAATCTCAAGATCCACATCCTTTGATTTCAAATACAGACATTTCTTCTGATACATCTTTTTTCTCCAACCCCACGATGCAAAACAATCATTCGTTCACGTCCTCAGTCACTGGAGTCCCCTTCCAACAACAAATACCTGCCCAATTCTCCCGGGGCAGGATCTATGGAGGTCGATAGACCTCCTCCGAATAAGGACGGTAAGGAAAAAAGACATGGTCGTAAACAGAAGGGTTCTTCAGCCACTTCACCTACCTGTCATTAAAAATGGTAACCTTAATACAATGGAACTGTCGAGGTTTACATTCTAATCTGGATGATATCAAAACACTGATTGCTTCCTACCATCCTTTATGTCTTTCCTTGCAAGAAACATTTCTAAAACCTGCTGATACAGTCACCATTCGGCAGTTTTCTCTGTACAGAAATGACAGGCTGTGTGATGGACGAGTACGTGGAGGGGTGGCACTATTGGTTGATCAGCATGTGCCCACCCTATCTATGTCACTCAACACACCCTTGGAGGCCGTAGCCATCCGTGTTTCCTTGGGTCATACTATCACTGTTTGTTCTCTCTACCTGTTCCCTGGAGAGACATGATAAATCAGACCTTGATGCTCTCTTTGAACAGTTGCCGTCTCCATTTCTAATCCTGGGGCACTTTAATGGACATCATCCTCTCTGGGGGAAGTGCTGTTATTGATAGGAGCGTATGCTCTCTGATCACAATCTTTCTCTTTTCAATACTGGTTCATCCACTTATTTTCACGCACCTAGTCAGTCCTTTACTGCTTTGATCTCTCGGTTTGCTCCCCTTCATTATTTTCCCATTTTCAATGGAGGGTTGACAATAATACACTAGGCAGTGATCATTTATCTATACTTTTGAGAGAGACTGGCCGTGGTCGATGCCACCCTACCCACGTGCCCAGGTGGAAGCTGTATCAGGCAGACTGGTCCACTTTCACTGCTCTCACAGAACTTGATCCTGCCATCATGAATCAGCCATCAATAGACGACTTTGTGGCAGAGGTAACTGACTGTATTATACAAGCAGCTGCTCAGTGTATTCCTAAAACCTTGACAAGTTTCCTACAATATCCTCGTCCGTGGTGGAATCCTGCTTGCCACTTGGCACGGAAGGCTCAAAAAACAGGCCTGGGATGCTTTCCGTAGATATTCCACACTTTCAAACCTCATTGCTTTCCAACGGCCCGTGCACTTGCTAGGTGGGTAAGACGGCAAAGCCAGAAGGAATCTTGAATTAACTTCACAACTAGCATATCTTCTACCACCAGTTCCAAGGTCATATGGGACAGGATTCGAAAGGTCAGTGGGCACTACAATTCTGTCCCCCTCTCCATCTTACTCTCTGATGGCCAAGAAGCAGCTGATGTCTGGAGCATCGCCAATACTCTAGGTGAAAGCTTTTGCCAGGTATCTAGCACTTCTGCTTGTTCCTCCACCTTCTTGGCCATCAAGACTCGGGCAGAGCATTCACCTCTTTTCTTTCGAACTGACTGTCTTTTTTACTATAATTGTCCCTTCACATTGATGGAACTGAAAATGGCCCATAATCGGTCTGGCAGTACATCTGTTGGACCTAATGATGTACACTATGACATGCTGTTACATCTCTCAACTCTGTAACATCAAACTTGTTTAAAAATGACTTTAAAAACAACAAAAATATGTTTAATATATTACAGAAAATTAAATATATTTCCCTCTAATTTATTCTTGAATAAATAAAAGCTTTTTTAGTTAGAAATTTGAGCTTTCTTCACTGAAAGCAAAAAATATCCTTCACTGCTTATATTTAGATGCCACTTAGATTATTACTTAAAACATATTTATGTTATCTTAGTTAGCTGGAACTTATCTTTTGTTGCAAATTGCCTTAAAATCATATGTATTTTCAAGTTCAGTAGATAGATGACTGTAAACTTGATTTTCGTGATAATTCTACATTGTTTCTTATTGTGAAATAAAATTTATTTGTAAGATGGACTTATCTTGGGTAATTTCAATGCTCATTGATATTATTGAAGTGTGTGTGTTTAGTGTTGTTATATTATTGACATTGCTCTTGGATCTCAGTTTCAAGCTTAGCATTTGAACGAAGTATATATATGAGATTTACTGCTGTTTAACTTTCTTCAACATTTTCATAAAAAAGTTATGAGAATATTTTCTCAAAATCAACCTCATAATTATAACACATAAGCAGTGACAGTTTTCACTTTTGTAAAGAAGCATTCATATGGTTTTTCATGATGATGAGAAACTCACTTGAAGTAAAAATGTATTTCAGGATGTTTGGTCTGGGTATTAACATTTTTACTAATAAAGCAGAGTACAATGTTTCAACCTTTTTGGGTTATCTTTTTGATAACTTTGTTAACCAGAGATGACTGATGTTCTCTGCTTTGTTAGTGAATTTGAAATTTTATAAAATTTAATAATTAAAATTATCATTTTATATTTACACAATTGTATAAACTTTATTGAAGCTGTTAATGGAATAGATCTTTAGCCATTAAAAGCAGTCAGTGTATTAAAGAACTCTGATCTCACAATTTTTGTACTAAATATCAAGCAGTGATGTTATTAACACTTGAAACCTCATATAATACTATAGATAAATTTATCACTGAGCTTGATTATCTATTAGCAAATAACATAATAAGAAAAAAAATATTGGTTTCAAAATGTTCTATTAAATATTCTTTTGGTATTGACTTAGAAATTTAGAGTGCACTTTCTCACAGAAGAAGGCTACCCAGTAGCAAGTATACATGGTAATAAATCTCAGCGGGAAAGAGAGGATGCTTTGTGGTCTTTTCGATCAGGTCGTAGGCCTATTCTTGTAGCCACAGCTGTAAGTATCAGAATTTAATATGGTAAAACTGAGGTAAAATTCATGGAAGAAAATGGGCTCTGTCCAAGAAATATTCAGTTAAGTTTTTCTAATGTGATTACTTAATCCTTTACATTAAATTAACTTTTGTTAATGAGCATTATCACACAAAAACAAAATTTGTGGGAAAAAAAAGAATAAAAAATTGGTACCTCAGTTTTAAAATTTATGTTGTTTGTGGTTGCTATTGGCATGATAATATGTTTACACTTTTGACAGTGGACAACTATTTTTGACTGTGCACGTCATGAGGTTTTATGAGTTATATTCAAAATTTAACATTTAAAAGTTTTAGGTTCTGAATTTTGTAATATTAAAACTAAATCCTCAGTTCCCCTGGTGTGAAAATTGTAACATTTGATTGTAGATAACTCCCAATCTCTAATATATTTATTACTTTTTCAAAAGTATTTAAATTACTCATCATAATATAGTCTTCAATTTAATTTGGTTACAGAATCTTAAAATGGAAAGTCAGGCCCTCTCTTCCCATATCCACATATCACATTCTTTTTTCAGAAGTTGCAAGTAGTTCTGTTTAATGTTTAATGTTATTTACATATAAATAGTAGAAAGCCAAGATCATAATTCATTAAATGATATATTCTGCTTTATTGGTTTCTGTAAAGGGTTGTCTATTTTGCTTCTAGTTCAAACTTTATTCCCATGGGAAATACATCAGTGAGCTCAGCTAGATTTTTAACAGCTCTTGTTGCATAGTTAGAGTAATATGAGGTGTTCACTAGCAAAGTGATTTTCAACTTATATGACACAAATATTAGTTAAGACATGGGTTTAAAGTTCAATAAAACAAAATATAATTATAAAAGAGGTGTCTACTGTTACGAGGTTGGAGATGTTTAGGATAAACATGTGTAGTTAATGTTATAATTTGAAGTTGTTTAAGAAAGGAAAAAAGTAATTGAGATTTATTTTGAATTTTGTTTTGGTGATTACAAGGTTAGTCAAATTGACCAACCTTATATAAAGAAGAGAAAGTAACAAACTGAAGTTTTAATGAAAATGACATTTAGAATTATTTAGGAGGTGTCAGAGATATTAATCAAATAAAATTTGTAGATTTTCAACTGAAAAAGTATATTTAATTTTAACATGAAAATTACTTTACACCCAGAGCAATCAATTAACGGTTGCTTAAAGCATCTGAAATTTCATGAAGATACACAAAATGTAAAAAGTTAGTGTGGAAACCATAAAGCTTAATTTGTTGTCATGAATTGTATTTGAGTGAGTGCATGGTCAGAAAGCTAAGCAGTAAAATAGAAAGAGGGCATGTTTTAGTCTTTCTAATGACCAAATTGTATTTACAAAATTTAAAAGAAGTGTGGAAAAATAATAAGTTGTTTATCCGGTTAATGACTTCTTTCAAACAGAGTATAACTAGTTATGCCTAACATTGCACACCATCTGCCACATTCTGCTTCTTAATGTTTTTCCCTTAATTTTTTTTTATTTTCCTGGAAATATTCTATGAGATTTGTGAATTATCAAAGTGTTATATTTTAAAATATTTAACTTTCATTTGTGTTTTTTTTCCCATTATGATATTTTCTCATGTTAAAAATGACTTTAATGTTGTAAGCCAATGGCTACATCTTAAATTAAGTGGTTGAAATAAATTTTATGTAGTTTAGTTTTAAAGTATGTGGAAATTGTTGATTCCTTATAATTTCTTTAGTATAATTTTGGCACTTTGGGTATATTCACTCTTGTTTCTTATACTGATAAACCTTGCATGGCCTTATGGTAGGGGTGGTTGATTTAGTCTGTTGGTCATGGGTTTAAATACCATTATCAAATGGGCTCTTCTTTTATCTGTGTGAGTAGGTGATATATTCCAATTGCCATTCCCACTATTCAATTAGAATATCCCAAGAGTTATTGGTAGATGGTGTTGACCAGTTTCATTCCCTGTAGTTTACCACTTCTAAGGAACTTGAAAAAAACAAAAAAACAAACAAACAATTAAACACCTAGAACAGAAATTATAATGTGCATAATTTTTTGTAGTGCATAAACCGAACATGATGGGTTTTGGTTCAAGCATAGAATAGATGCCAGCTTTAGTTTAAAACCTGTTCTTGGATAGAAGTGAAACATTAATGATATCAAAACACTTGAGTAATTATTTTTGATTTGACCGAAAATGAATAAAATAATTTTATAGGTTGCTTCTACAGGCTTGGATATACTAAATGTGAAACATGTGTTTTATTATGACCTATCTACAGATGTTGAAGACACATTCATCATATAGGTTGTACCAGAATAGTTGGGAATTTAGGTTTGTCATTTTTCCATTGTTTTAAAGTTAAAAGATATAAAAAAAACTGTGATTAAATATATTAATAGATTTCTAAGGAAAAGAAGATTAAAACACCTTAAACAGAAATAGTTATCTCTAAACTCTGGGTTTATCTTTTTCTTTCAATAGTTTATTTTGTAGCTTAATTTGTAAGATACAAGTTCATTAATAAAGTTGAAAGCAAACTAGAACACAGTTCCTTGTGTCTCAAAAGTACTTAGTGAAATCAAGCATTCTCAAAGTTAAATTCTTCCAACAATTGATATTAACAATTGTATATAAACAATCCATGTAAATCAACACCTAAGCTGTTAAAAGCATATTCCTGGTATGTGACATTTGCTATGATATATAGATGGAGACACAATAAAAATAGAAGATACTTGTTAACTTTACCAAACTCAATCAACATCCTTAATTAAAGGCTAATGTGTATATTTCTTACTTTAAGGTTTTAGTGATTGAAATGACTCATTTGATGTTGTGGTTCAGTTAAATTAGTCTGTTGGATAAGATCATAACATTACATAAAATGTTTTCCATTTATGGTTTCTAAGTGTTTTCAGTATAATGTGCAGCGATAACATTATTTTTGTTGAGGTTTTGGAAGTCTCTAACTTGTGTTGTTCTATCATACAGAAACTAGCATGTTTCCAGTATAGTTATCTCAGTATTTCCATTTGGTGGTTTGATATACAATATCATTAAAATGGTATTGACCTGCAGCTTGTGTTCAATAGCTTTACATTTACCTTCTGTACTTTATTTCTTTATGTGCTGATCTAATTATTAAAGATTTAAGAAAGATGCATTTTGTACTTATTCATTAGGTAGACCCAAGTATTGTTTCTTGGCCCTTGTGCATAATTTTAAAATAATGAATAACATTCAACATTAAAAGGACACACAGTGAAAACATTTTAAATTCAGGCTGATCTATGGCTTTTAAAAAGTTAACTACATGTTTTGATAACTCAGTGTCATCACCAGAAGTGATTTGTACCTTTTAAAAAGGTTGTGTGACTTTTGTTTAGGTTTATGGTTTCTATATAATTCTTAGAGGAAGTTCTGCTACATTCTTACAGGAGGTATTTGCTTGGACATTCATCTCTATTTAATAATTTGAGATCTTTCTTTCACTTTATTATTTCCAAAGTTTTAAAGGTATTATTGGCTCTAATACTCATTGGTTTCATCAGTATTACAGCTTCTTCTTACAAATATCTCGTGTGAAATTCCAAACAAACCATATTTGCCATTTGTGGCTGTTGTTTCGAATACATCCATATATGTCACATAACAAAGGTGAAATGAAGGGTCCCATTGGTAAACCTGAATTTTGTTTAGAAAATTTAACCTGAAAAGTGGATTTTACTTTGTTATTCATGATATCTATTGTTCCAACTTCAGAAAATATCACCGAGTTTTTCTTGTTCATTTTGATTCTTCATTTATTCTACAAAATCTAAATTATTTTTAGTTGTATGTTTATTTTTATTTTCAAACATGAATACTTTTGAGCTGTCTGCTTTACCAGTTGATATAATGTACCTATACTTGGTGTTTTTGACTAAAACTGTTTATTTTATGTATTTTGGAAGGTTTTAGCATTGTGATTTGCCAAGTTCTACTATTAAATGCAGATGTTTTAAAATTACTGTTACAAACTAAAACTTCAACAGTTGTGAAACTAGATATGTATAATTAATCTAACAATGTTGAGTGTGATGAATTCATTTTTTGAAGAAAACAATAATTTTTAAAAATAAAATTAAGGATTAACAATGGGATCTCTATTTATGTGTGGCTTTTATATAGATGTATTAAATGGGACTAAATTTTGTATTTATGTTCACAGAATTTTGAAGTTATGTACAAAAACACGAGGACTTAAAATGAGTTGTTACTAATGAAATATGTAGTAGATGAAAAGGATTTTACCCTAGTATTGTGGACAGAGCAATTAAGAAATTCACTGTTGCTGTAATAAGGATCAAAGTATTACTTTAAAATAAAATAAAAATGTTTAATTTTGACAAACTTTCCAGGCTTGACTACTAGTTTATTTAATGAATTTAAGAAATAGCAAATATCTCACCTTCTGTATAAAATAATGGAAAATTTGGTAATTATAAAATTAGATGTAAATATGGAAGTGTTTATATCATTTAGACAAAATATAACCCATAATATTCTTTAATAGAACATAAAAGATCTGTAATAAATAGATTGAAGATTTAACCATAGCAGAACATGTAAAAAAACACAACAAAATAAACATGAGGTATTATGGGAAAACAGTAATTTTGGGTAAAGCAAATAAATAAATAAAACTTTAGAAATAATGGAGTATTAAGGAAAAAAAAAAGAATTATTAAATAGAGATGTAGGTTTCAAGAATTATCTATGTAAGAATGTGGCTGGGCCTTATCTAAAGTTTATACCAAAATAGTGAACCTACATGCAAATCACATGATAGTTAAAAAGGTAGACTTTGTTATGTTTCTCAACTTAACTCCTGACAGTGAACGTTGAAGTGTTGAAAGGTTTTCAGCCTTTTGAAAGTCATTCAAAATTCTGAATTCATATTTTTGTATATCCATTTTAATATTTTGTGCTGTTTGTTATTTCAGGTATACCCAATAATGTTAACCCGAAAGTTTTGCTGTGATATTATCATTTTTACCTACTCACTACCTGAGGAACTTGATAGATATTTGTTCATAATTGCTATGCATCAGACTGAACAACAAGCGTCAAATTCCCATAAATATGGAGGTGGTGCTTGCAGGTACAGTTCAATGGATTTGTTTGACCTCTACATTTTGGAATAAATACCATATAAACTTGTGTGGTATGAGCGCTTCAAAAAAGTATAGAAACGTTACCACAGGTAACAATTTTAGTCTATCTGTATACATGTACATTCTTATCAAATTTCATGCTTATAATAGGCACCATTATTTATCTTTCTGTTTAGGTGCATTTCATTAATGAAAAATAACTCTTGATTGGTGATTTGAGCATACATGCTTATTCAACTGAAATACGTTCCATGAAGCAGATGTTTAATCTATTTTTTATCTTATCATATTCAAGTTTCTGTAGGGCTCTGAATTCTTTTTTGTCACAAATTTTGAAGGAGCACTGTTTTTATCCATTTTATACAAGTCAAACACAAACTATATGAAATTTACAAACAAATAAAATTGGTATGGGGAAAGACTCCCACACCAGAGCTTTCGTACCAGAAGTGGCTTCTAGTGCATTTGCCTAAATGTGTTTGCTGATGCACATGTGCATTCAGAGGTAATGAATGTGTTAATTCAGTTGTCTGAAGCTTTTAGAAGATTTCATCATCTAAGAAAAAATGTTACTATTTTAAAGATATGCTTGGAATTACTGAACAAATGTGAAAATTGTTTTACATGTGACAAATACAGGAAGAATGTTGGAATAAACAATCAGATATTTGAAGCAATGAGTAAAGAGTTCATATTTTGAACTGTTTATGAAAATCAATGTGACCTTTTATAAAGGGAACTGCAAGTCTTTTATCTTATTCCCACTGGAACTGCAGAACAAATTTCAGATTTCAAGTATGCAAAGTCGATAGAAATTGATTTTTCTTATTTCAACAATATTTAACCCAGAAAGTTTTTAGGATTTGTTATTTTGTCACTTTGTAACATTTTTGTTTTAAACATCTATTTATTTTCAGTGAGGAGATTTAATCTGAAAATATGGTTCCAATCATTACGATTTTGTTTATATATATTAGTTTTAAAAATAATTCAACTATGAACTTAACTTCTCATTGTAAGAAACGGTAGAATAAGTCATAATTTTAAAATGTTTAAAATCTGTTATCGTGGATTAAATTCCCGATAATAGTACTTTTTTTTTTAAATAAAAAAATCGTATGAGAATTGTTTCGTACAGTGCTCGTGAGTTAGTAAGGATTACTTTGTTTTGTCAGATATGGGCCTAGTGGCTTTGGTTGTCGAGATTTCAGACAATTTAACACTCACAATCCACAAGGAGGAGGAGCACGAAAGTTGGTGACTAATGGCTTTCCATCTCCTTTCTATGGACCCAATCTGATCGTTACTCTTTGCTGTAGGCCCAATCAGATTGTCAGCACATTTAATCAAGGAACCACTGGAGGAATTTGTGGATTTGCGACCGATTGGTGGGGGGAACTGAAATCCCTACTTTTGGCATCAGCATTTTGTTTTATCATATGTGATGAAGTTTACAGTTACCACACAGTGGGTTAAACGTTAACCAAGTTTTGTTCTCTGTCATGCAGTATTTAATATTGACAGAGGTTTGGATTTGTAAAAGGATAATTCTTTTGAAATTTTCATTAAAATCTTGTATGTATAAACTTAATGTTTCCAGTGTTTTGAAAAATTAAATGCATATTTATTAAATAAAAATCATAGTAGAATAAAGAAATTTTAACTGAGATAAGGTAAATGATGAAAATGAAAAAAATTCACTTAAACTTGTTTATTATATTTCAGTTTAGGCCCTATTCAATTAAGCAGTTTGAAGGAATATATTTCCAATTTTGTTTTATTTATTTCCTACTTAGTAAATACACCAAAAAGCAATAATGCACCAAATCATTTGAATTTTCTACTATTCATAAGGGATTTTATTATTACATCTTATTAGGTTTCTTAAAACACTTTTCTGTTTAAAGTACTTTATGTTGCTCTCCCCCAGTGGACAAAGCGTAGATATTGCTTTGTGCTTAAAATATACCTGTTGTAAGTAATTTTGTAAGTCTCACACAAAATTGTAATATGAAATCTAAAACTACCAATAAAAGAATTAAAGTTAGTCCAAGTGCTATAAGAAGTTCAGCAGTTAGTTCAATAAGACGATGTATTTATAAGTTCTGTATAATTATGAGTTTAAGTGCCGTAATCAAACTAACCACGACGCCCAAAAATATTTTCTAGTTATATAGTTTTGTAGGTCTTTAACTACATATTTATGAAGATTGAAGAACTTTGGTACTGATATTTAAAAGGAAGCGTGACTAAACACAATAGCATCTCTGTTATTTGTGATGCTATTTTAATACACCTAATTAGACAATATTTTCAACTATGATAAGCGTCACATAAAATAAATGAAAGTAGGGTACTTGCAACGTGTGCTGGGTTGATTATACTTCACTGTATTAGTGAGAGTAGTATCTGGAACGGAAGATCAAACCAGCTAATGAGGGGTTACATTTTAAACCTATACACTTTTATTTAATGTACGTTATGTATCATTGAGAGTTTCGGACAGTTTAGATCACACAAGTAATGTAATGCACATTGCAGTTCCGTATCACATTAGAGTTAAAGAAACAGATAATGCTAAGTTCCTTCACTCTCTTGTATGTTGTTTATCATTACATTTTAACCCGAGTTTCGATTTTTCTAAAGTGGGGATACTTTTCTTAAACTATGTGTGGGAAATGAACCTTTGGTTCTTCGTTTCAGGCAAATATTAGAATAAAAAGAACAAATGTGAGAAGACAATTTTTTATCTTTCTTGGCTTAAAGCTCTTATTTACAGTCTGCAGTTAGACTTAGGAATACATTACTGTTGATTGCATCTCAGTGATGGTGAATAATCCTCGTAAACAGTATAAGGCCATCTTAGATGCTAAAAAGTATCACTATTAAGGTATGAATGTGGAGTTCCCGCTTTCCAAGTTAAGAGTAAGTTAATCGCAATAACGTGGTGAAGTTATGAATAGAGGTTAATTCTGATGGATGGTGGGTCTGTCCTGTATGTGAGCTATACCTCATCGGGTAATTTAACCCTTCCCACAGTGTAGTCATACTTTATGTTTGCATTTTATATAAGCGAAACTTCGGGAGGCTGTTCAGACAACGCCAAAATCAATGACACAGCGGTATATCTGCTGATTCACCGCGAGAAACCAGGTTTCGATACCTCTAGTGGGCAGAGCATTGATATTCCATTGTATAAATTTGTGCTTAATTCTAAACAAACAAACTTGCCTAAATAACCGTGTATATTTAGATACGTAAACACTGGAAGTACAAAATCAAGAAATTAGGTAAAGTAAATATCTGATTACGTTATGCCATTTTTTAAAAAGAAGACCGAATGTCTAGTCGTTACCAAATAAATCTAAGTTGGAAGCAAGAGTTCGTTATTTGAATGTAGCAAGGTACTTTTCAGTAATATATTTTGAAGAATTTAATGGAATCGTTGAATCGTGCTATGGAGTGGTTCCACTGTGACATTCTTGTCAGGAACAAGAAAATAGACAAAGGAACTTCTTTCACGTTGTCTTTCGGCCTCATCATTTGGAATAAGCAGTCGATGAAACTGTGAAAGTGAAACAGAAGAAAATGTAAGTTTTGGTACAGCAAAGAGGAGAACAGTCATCAGAGGTAAGATGGATTTACGCAACATAAAAAGTTGGTTAAATGTATCTTAAAATGGGAACCAAGTACAAGGTGAATCATTTTTATCCAAATTACTGCTTCACTTCATCAAACAACATTACCGTCAGCTTAGTGTGCACCACAACGTACCTTGAAAATATGAGCTTGAGGAAGACAGTGAAGGAGCTTCAAGACTACTTTAGTTTGCTGACGTGCACAACCAACATGTGCTTTACTCGTATTTGGTGCTTCGGGATTTTAATGATTTCAAAGTTCAGATAGAAGCTGATTAGAAGTCGACGATGAATTTGATACAGAATCGTTTACCCTATATATTGAGAGGTTAAAAGACAAGGAGTTGATCTCAAAGATCTGGCTGGTCAAGGACATCATAGCGCCGCCATCGTGAGCGAGAAGTATCCTGTGGTGGAACAGAAAATAAGACAAATCGTACCTCAATGTTTGTCACTACTTGACATTCGTGTACTGTATGCTTACGTGAAGTAAAAGAAGTGTCAGATATATTGAAGAGTTCCAGGTTAGATTATTTAAAAGCAGCAGATCTCATTGGAAATCTTCTCGCAGAGTTGCAAACCAATAGATATGAGTAAAAAACAGCTCATTATTTTCAATGCTCTAGTAACATCGCTACCAGAAATCCCGTAGTGGGACAGCAGTAAATCTTTCAATTTACAATTGTAGAATAATGTATTCAGTTTCCCTCAGTGGGCAAAGAAGGTAGCTTGATGGGACTTTGCTATGAGAAAGCACACGCACATACTACATGAATTGTGGCAGTCGGCGTCAGTTACAGAGCTCCAGTTTGTAGTTCTAACCAAACTTGGTAAGAGAGACGCCATTCGATGTGAAATAAGCCACGTTAATTGCAGCCTTTGATAGTTTTACTGGAGAACGAAACAAACGATTTAGCATGGAAAATATCCAAATTTCACTCCCTTTCGGTAACTGACCCCAAATCTGAAGAAATAATTCATCGATATTGACTATTTAACCTCCTACAGCTCATTGCAGACCAATTATTGAAGACAAACAAATGTAAATGAGGCCAACTAAGAGAATGAATGAGTATTCAGGTGTCACATTTGGAACAGTCGAGGAGGTTCAAAACCTCTAATTATGGCTTTTTGCTGAACTTTACAAAGTTTTAATGATAACAAAAACTTTTCCAGTTAGCAGAGCAGATTGTACAAGGAGCTTTAGTAAGCTAAAACTAATCAAAAATCACATTAGAATAGGCCCTGTATGGCCAGGTAGTTAATGCGCGCGATTCTTAATCTGTGGATCGTTGTCACATCAAACATGTTCCTCATTCAGCCGTGGGAGCGTTATAATGTGTCAGTCAATCCCACTCTTCATTGGAAAAAGAATAGTAGAAGAGTTGGCGGTGGATAGTGATGACTAGCTGCCTTTCCTCTGGTCTTACACTGTAAAATTAGGGACGACTAGCGCAGATAGTCCTCTCGTAGCTATGCGCGAAATTAAAAAAACAAACAAACACATTAGGACAAATATGTCTAACAGTAACTGATTTGTATAGAGAACGTGCTCTTTCAATTCATATTGATCAAGTTGTTTACAGGTTATTGATATATTGGTTTTATTCAAAATGTAGTGTAAAACGTTGACTGTAATCCATCGTTAGCATGTTAGCTGAAAATATGTTTTATTGTAAAAACAAATTCTTAAATAACAAAAGTAATAAAATATGGATGAGAATTTCCAAATGACATTTAAAAGTCGAACAACGAAGTAAACATGTAATAAAACATGCCTCAATCAGAGGTTGCCCATTTTTTCGTGTTTGATATTTTACTGAAAAAGATTATCGAACATTATCTACTCACTATTGCTGGATATAGTCCATTACTCCAGATGGACAGCAAATCATTTACAAAAAGAATAACAGTGCCTTTTATTGGAGTGGCCTGGATCCATTCTCCTGACTTAGTTTTCAGCTAGAAGATAGTAAAAGTTTTAAACGTCAAGGACATTTGTACCACGACAGTATTGGTAAACTAATTCTTGAAAAAAACTTAAATATTCAACCAACGGATAACTATAACTTTGAATTTCAGCGTTTAAAGCCCATAAGCTGGTCTCTGAGTGGCACAGTAGAGCAGAAGTATGTGTGTTTGTTATAAGTGGCCATTACTGTCAGGTTTAGTGTCTCCTCCCACTTTTGTGCCAGAGATATCTCACAGTGACAGCGTTTGGTGGATGAGCAAGGAAAAATAATTAACACTAAGCCTTAAAAAAAGATTAATTATTTCTGTTTACTCTTGACCATCTGATTCTAAGGAATATTAATTTTCATAGTTTGGATATTTTCAGCTGTGTTCTTATGATACCCTTTGAAAAGTTTAACTCTATGAATTTTCGATGAGTGTGGACCATTTCTTATAGAGCAGCCTTAACCTGACCTGCATTTCGAATTAAGAATGGAATATTAAGTAAAACTGTTTTGTTTTATATGATTAATGAACTTCAATATAAAAGAAACAAAATCTATAAAATCATAACAAAAATGACTTTTTGAATAATTTTTCACAGTATCCTCACCTCCATTCCCCCAGAATCGTCTTGGAAGACGAACGATAGGGTTCCAAAATCTGTATGTTCTCCAAAACGAGCAACATTAGGATCTTTGATATCTCCCACAGGAGGATAATACAACATTCGAAACGATCCATTTTTATCTTCTTGGTATGTGTGACGCTTCAAGAAAAATTCTTCATCTACGTCTGTATTTAATGTGTAAGAAATGGTCAAATAGTGAACTATTAATAATAAAATGTACTGAATTATTTTATTTTAATCTTTAAAATATTTTGTTGCACAAAATTATAATAACTGAAGATAAAAAAGAAGAAACAAGAATGTGGACAAGTTTTAATAGAGTACGATGACAAATTGGATCCATAAATCCAAATCTGAGAAGAATGCTTTTAAAATGTACATAACTCACCTAAGGCTATTGCCAGAATCTTTAGGAAACGGTTAGATAAAGTCAGAATCGCTGAAATACATTCCAGACATGTCTGTCTCAATCCCGGTGCGAGTTCTTCAGGTGGAAAACAAGAGTTTTCATTTGTCACTGCAATAGCATCTTTGATTTCATGGTCGGCATCCGGATCAAGGCTAAGGTGTACAAAAATTACACTTTTCTACTAGAGTTTTCTATGTTTTGAAAAATTCACACAAGAAAAGTTATGGATTAACTCTGAATTAAGCTGAAAAGTGGCTATAGGAATGGAAATAAATATACTTAAAGATCTGAAAATGATTTTCACTTGGAGTACTGGAAATTATCTGTATCTAAGTGGAGTTGTAATATTAGCAAGAAATTTGGATTGTAAAAGCAAGAAATCTGATAATATTCCTCTAGATATCAGAAAATTAATCATACCAGACTTTTGTTGGAATATTATTGATAAAAGAAAATTTAAAGAAAGGCAAGAAATAGTCTATGGATTAAGATCGAGGGAATATTTCAAAAACAAGAAATAATCTGAAACTTTACACGTCTTTCTTTTGGAAAATCTATATATCGAAACTGTTTGTTATTAAGTACAAAGCTTCACAATTGATTATCTCTGCTGTAACGACATCAGTACGAGTAACGAATCTCTGTTTTTAGCGTTTTAAGTCTTCGGATTTCCTGATAAACTTGTGTAGATCAGTTAGTTTTTAGTGTCAGAAATTTTCTGTCCATATTCCAACCTTCCATTGCTATTACGAGATAAACCTCTGGAGACAAATGTAAAGTGGCGTGCAGATGATCTATGTTTACCAATAAAGTTAGTGGCGTACAGATGATTTATGTTTATATCATTTAGATTCATTAAACACCAAATCTCTTGTATGTATAATTGTTTACATACAAACAGGTCCACCATGGCCAAGCGCGTTAAGGCGTTCGACTCTTAATCCATGGGTCGTGGGTTCAAATCCCGTTTGCACCAAACATGCTCGCCCTTTCAGCCGTGGGGGCGTTATAATGTGACGGTCAATCGCACTACTCGTTGATAAAAGAGTAGCCCAAGAGTTGGAGGTGTTTGGTGATGACTAGCGGCCTTCCCTCTGGTCTTACACTGCTAAATTAGGGACGGCTAACGCAGATAGCCCTCGAGTAGCTGTGCGCGAAATTTAAAACATACATACACACAAACATTAGGGATTATGATATAATAATAATAAAAATTAAGAAGAAAATGGTATAACGAGGTAAACAGGTGCTGAAATAGAAAGGGTTAAAGCCTACAACCCACATGCTAAATATCTTTTTATTTATATGAAACTGATTCGTAAAGACTGGGGATCTGAAGATGAACCCTTTGCTATATAAAAACCTCATGCCCAACTTACAACAGTTTCGTTATGGTATTAATATAAAATAAATCTGTACTTCTTATCTCGCGCACAGAATACGATACATATTGTCTATCAGGCTGTTCTTCTTGTTTTAGTCCCTTCTGCAGTTTGTTTACCGCACTGAATTGAACTCCAAATTTTAGCGTTGTAACTACGAAGAACCTTTTAGTAAATATTTTGATGTTTTATTTTGTAATAGAGTTAATAGAGAAAATGTAATATTTTGTTTCACGCTTACAAAAATAAAAATATGACGATTAAAAGTTAACTGTTGGAACAGACTGTGATTAATGGCACTCATGGCAGTTATGGGGAAAGGACCAATTTATTTCTACAAAAATGAGAAGAGAATTATTTCATAGGACCGAATCAGACGTATAGAGGTTGTAGTGTGATACTAATGCATGTTGAAGACTCAGAATTTCGAGACTATACACTATTATCTCTTGTTGTTGGTTTCTTTTGCGCCTCTCATCACAATGGCACAGCCGTTTGCCTGCGAATTTACACCGCTAAAAACCAGATTTAAATACCCGTGGTAGGCAGAGAACAAATGACCCATTGTATAGCTTTGGGCTTAATTTAAAAACAAATTTTCTTTTGCATCGGAGATTTAAGTATCGTCAAATTAAATACTTTAAGCTGATGTTGTGCTAGTTTGTTTATTGTTGAGCACAGAGCTATCAACACAATAGTCAGTTCGAGTTGTGTTTATCTTAGGTATGAAAATTCGATTTTTAGTGTTATAAGCTTTCAGACTTATCGTTGATTCCTTGGGAGAAGAAGGAGGTTAATAATATTCGGTTAATCTTGAGTCGTTGGTTTTATAAATGTGAAAATATATCAGCACAAATGGTCTTCAGCCGACTCGTGCAATAAAATCCCAATTTCCAAACTATAACAGCATGATCAGGGCGCTCGACTTGCGATCTACGTGTCGCGGGATCGAACCCAGACACCAGATATGTTCTTCTTTACAACCGTAGGGACATTATATTGTATTCTACCTCGAACTCTAAAACGAACCAATATCAAGTACCAGAAGAATTTCACCCTTTTTTACACCTTTATATTTTTTTTTAATTGTGGTTTAACTCATAGTTCGCATCTTAATTTCTTGTAATAATCAAGCCTATGAAACTATTTCCCAACACAAATGTAGACGTATCTTGTCATTATTTAGTGAACTTACTGTTCATTCTCTCCATTAACATAACCGTCTATAACAGGGTAATTTCGGCTGTACTTCTGTTTAACTTCTTTTGGCAACTTGAGAAAATCCTTGATTTCTTATGTATATCGGATATCTTTGAAAATACAAATCAGCTAATAATAGTTTTGTGTTAAACACACAATATAAAAAAATGGACAGTTTTTAACTTTCATACACACAAACTTAAAATATAATAAAACGTATACAAATCGATACAACGCAACGAGCCATTTGAGTACATACTTTACATTAGGGTCAGTTGTGACAGATACATCAAACTAAACACCTCAAATGCCAGTCAAAGTTGTCTAAATCTTTCGTAAGTATTAAAATACAACATTAAAGTAACCATTTATTTCATCTTCTATTCTAGTGTACATGATCGGTGCATCAGAGACTGTTATATTAGAGCATGAAAACATTGATTAGAGATTATTTTGATAATTACGCAACCTCGATACCTACAAACAATATATAGTTCAAACCAAAATATTCTTACTATTGTTCTGGTTTAAGCTGATAAAGCATAATTACAAATTATTATCTTTGTTATAAGTCGTTATTACACACGTTTCTTACGTTTTAACTGTATTATATTTGCATTTGGTATTTTTAGGATTTTCCAATAAAAGGAAAAGTGTAAAGTATTTCGGCCACATTACGTATGTCGTTAAATACAGAATATTACGGATACAATAGTGTTGAAATGTTTTACATACAATTTTCTAAAACCTGTATAAAAAAAAAGAATATCGAATTTTGTTTTAAAACCTTTAGTAAGCTTTATACTAATGTGTTATGACAAATACAATTAATCAAAACACACACACACACACTTAAAATGAGAAAGCTTCTTATGTCCATTAACACTTGTAACAATTACATGGTAAATGATATCTCACCTTTAATTATTGAGAATAAATATTTTTATGTTTTATTTCACAACCACTCGGAAAATATCTATTAAAATACTAAACAAAGAGATATAATGTATTAGTACTGTAAGAAATAAAAAAGTTTTAAAAGTTCGTCCTGTCTCATTGTGTACTTAAAGTGATTAAAATACTCGAAATCTAAGCCATCTTTATTTTCTAGCTTTACTGCATAAAATTATACCAACGTCACGAATAGGAGGTGAAGGTTACAGCACACGCCAGTTTGGAAAAACAGCGCAGATAAGTTATTTTTATTTATTCTACTGTATTGAAGCCTTTGGTTCCATAGTTTTTGCAGACGTACGGTAGTTATGATAATTGTATTATGCGCAATCAGTAATCGTGGAGTGGATGAATTGTACGTTCTTTCTGTAAGGTACAAAAAGTGTCCGCATTTAATATAAAATGTTTGTATTTTAATTATTTTTCTCGAATTAAGGTGACCGTAAATATCTGGCGCTGGGACATTAAAACAAAAAACGAAAACGACGCTGTAATACTTATTCTTTGAATTGTAAGCTATAGTTTATCATTGTCCTGAGTTATATTTTCAATGTGTTAATTTACTTGTTTGATTGAAATATGGCATTGCTTGGTCGCTAGGAATCTAAGCTCATAACCTGAGGATTATGAATTCGATTCCCGTCCCCAACACGCTTGCTTTTCAGTCGTAAGGTCGTTATTAAGTGATATTCCTAGGTCGATTGAAACTTTGTATTCCTCGATGGTTAGGGCACTTGACTTGTAATCTGACGAGTCCAAGTTCAAATCATGTTTCTGAGCATGTTCGCCTTTATTATGTGACCATCAACCTATATAAACCATTGGAAATAAGGAATTGGTAAATTCTAGGGCTAACACCAAAGTACGTCTGCTGCTAAATGCATCACCTGAATTCCTGTAGTACTAAAACACGAACTTCTCATAGTGACAGTCTAGAAGAATTTAAAGAATTAAGCGAGCAATTAGTAACACAAAAAAAGCAGGTGTTTCTTGAAAGTATATGTTACATGATCATTAGAATCAAATACATATGGAAAAAGAGTATTTCTAGATGATACTAAAAGGAGGAAACTGTTACAGCTACAACGAAGATTACCATGATTGAAGAGCTATTAATATAATAAGGATACAATGCCCTTAGGACGTGTGTTCCAACCAAAACAAAAAATAAAGGAACCACAAAGAGCTAACCAAACATCAAAACGATAGAAACTAGCTGAAGGTATGGGGCGAAGATCAGCTGCGAATACTCCATTTGTTTCAAATTAGTTAAGAAATTCATTATTCGAAGGTAGTCCTCCACAAGTTCATTCGCTTATTCCTGAAAAAATCTTTATCATGTAGGTTGACACTTCTTCTACATCTACAATCGTTTGCCCCGATTTGTTAATGAAAAATGGAAAATTAACTCTTCAGACGAAGCAATTAATGCAAAGGACGGACATAACGTCTAATAATTTGTTTCACTGACTAAATTAATCAAATAATTTTTTCACATCATTAACAATATCGAAACTTTGTTAATAATAACAATAAACACTATTTTAAAGTTTATCCGATTGCATAAAAAGTATTATACGATGAGAAAAATACTATTTTACAACGTACCAGATTTTCAGGAATCCCGTGGTTTTTAATGTATAAAAAACCATATTGAAACAAAGCGCGATGAACTTCTGATGCAACTCTTTGAAATGCATCATTACTTGGTTCTCCTTGTATCTGCACACCTGAAAGTATAAACATTGATTTGTTAAATTAAA